>NC_045551.1:67233216-67323216 GCF_009769535.1 Thamnophis elegans
ACTTCCGGCCACCCTGCGCAGATGTTTCTTCTAGCTGGAATATGAACTTCGAGGCACTGTTGACTCCTGGATCAGTCCCTGCAGTTTTCTCAGTAAGGTTTTTGAAGTGATTTGTCACTGCTTGCTTTTTAGAGCTAAGAGAAGGTGGCTGGCCCTAAGGTCAGCAGATGGCTTTATGCTAAGGATGCACTAGAGCTCACAATCGCCTGGCTTTTAGGGCCCAGTTGGTGCCTTAACCACTATATTAAATTGGCCCTTGGAGTCTGGAAGTCTACTAAGGATGTACTAGATCTCACAGTCACCTAGTTTATACAGTCCAGCTTGGTGCCTTAACCACTAAATCAAACTGGCCATTGGAGTTTGGAAGTCTACTAGGATGTACTAGGTCTCACAGTCCGCCTGGTTTATAAGGTCCAGCTTGGTGCCTTAACCACTAAATCAAACTGGCCCTTGGAGTCTGGAAAGTCTACTAGGATGTACTAGATCTCACAGTCACCTGGTTTTTAGGGTCCGGCTTGGTGCCTTAACCCCTATATCAAACTGGCCCTTGGAGTATGGAAGTTATTAAGGATGTACTAGGTCTCACAGTCGCCTGGTTTATAAGGTCCAGCTTGGTGCCTTAACCACTATATCAGACTGGCCCTTGGAGTATGGAAGTCTACTAAGAATGTAACTCGATCTCACAGTCACCTGGTTTATAGGGTCTGGCTTGGTGCCTTAACCACTAAATCAAACTGGCCCTTGGAGTCTGCAAGTCTACTAAGGATGTACTAGGTCTCACAGTCACCTGGTTTATAAGGTCCAGCTTGGTGCCTTAACCACTATATCAAACTGGCCCTTGGAGTATGGGAAATAATTATGGGGGCATCAGAGGAGAACAAACAGAGCTATATTGTCCTTTTTATTTTTCTCTTCCAAGTTTAGGTGGGGAAGCAAGGTGCATTGCTACTAATATTTTACTCCATCAAACAAAGTACCCCGATCAGATTTTTGCTCAGCTCTGCACACTGTTCATTTGAACGCCACAAAACTTTGGACGCTTGGTGGGAACTCAACAAGGTAGGAAGGCATTTTGTCTTTCCCCGGAGATACATGATTTATTACATGAAGGAGCCTCAGGCAGGGATTAATTCCGTTTTCATCACAAATTCATCTAGGAAATGTCATCTCTACTTTATATACTTTTAGACTATCTCCTCCTTGTGATACAGGTCGATCCATTTCATTAACATCTTTTAAAATATATTAAAAGGAACCCGCTTTCCGCGCGTGGTCTCCAGAACAGAAAGAGTCAAGATTTACGTACCTTCTCCAGAAAAAAAGGATGCCAATTGTGACCAGGCTGAATCAAACACACGTCATTTGCATGCAAATTCAGTCTTCATGGGTGCCTTTGATGAGATGCCAGGGTCTCTTGTCACATTATGATTTATGATAGAATGCTCCTGCTATTTACTGATGCGTTTGGAAACATTAACTGACCAGAGAAGAAGAAGAAAGGAGTGTGTAGGCTGTAATTTTCACGGGAGCAACAGCTGGGGGTGGGGGGGATGCACAGCCAGATTCGTAATTTCTCTGGAGTCCTTGCTCTCATTTTTTTTTAAAAAAAGAAGCAATTTTATAATCCTTCTAAAGAACAAGTAAGGAATGTAAGCTTTCACTAAGAATCAGCACGACATGACTTTGCTGCTTTTTACTCTGCTGTTTCAAGGCTCCTTGCAAATTGGATGGAATTGGGATCGTACTTCAGGGTGAAGGAATTAATCTACCTCATTAAGCCACTGGAATGGATCCCACATGAGCTCAGATGTTGGGGTGAACAGACCCTGGAGATCCAGTGACCCTCCAGGAGCATTTTGCATTTCCCCTATAAAGGGTGGTTTCCACTATAGTTGCTGCTACTGTTGTTATTGTTTGTTGTTGTTGTTGTTGTTGTTGTTGTTGTTCTTCTTCTTCTTCTTCTTCTTCTTCTTCTTCTTCTTCTTCTTCTTCTTCTTCTTCTTCTTCTTCTTCTCCTCCTCCTCCTCCTCTTCCTCCTTCTCCTCCTTGTCCTTCCTATACTCCTCCCATCCTCCTTCCATCCTCCTACTCATCTTCTTCTCCTCTTCTCGCCTCCTCCTCCTTATTTTCTTCTCCTCCTCCTCCACTTCTTCTCCTCTTCCTCCTCCTCCTTTTATTTCTAGCCTCCGCCACTTTCTTCTCCTCTTCCTCCTCCTCCTTTTTATTTCTATCCTCCTCCCCTCTTCCCCCTCCTCTTCGCATCCTCCTCATCTTCTTTTCCTCCTCCTCCACTTTCTTCTCCTCTTCCTCCTCCTCCTTTTTCTTGCTGTCGTCCTCCCCTGCTCCTCTTCTCCTTCTCCTCCTCTCTATCCTCCTCCTCCTCTTCCTCTTCTTCCTCTTCTTCCTCTTCCTCCTCTTCCTCTTCCTCTTCTTCTTCCTCTTCCTCTTCCTCTTCTTCCACTCCTCCTGCTCCTACTCTTTCTTTTCCTCCTCCCCTAGACTTCTTGGTGGCCTTCCATTTAAACTTGTTTGAGATCATCACACTTGGCTAAGTGATTTTGCTCCTACCGATCCTTTTCAGAATTGACTTCAAAGTTAGAAAGATAAGCTTCCTGGTTTAGGAAATAAAATGAAGGGAAAAAAAAACTGAGGATATTTTGTGAAATTAAAAAATAGCATACTAAAATGTAAAATATAATTTCTGACTCTATGGGATGGAAATTGGACTGAAATTAATTATAACTTACCATTTCCATGCTTAGAAGTGAGTTAATGATGAATTTGTAATGCTCTGGAGCGTAAAAGCTTACAGGTTTTTGATCCTAATATTCCCTTGGTTTGTTTATAAAAAGAAAAAGCATCATTGAATTTCATAATCCCACCCTCTTCTTGAACACATACTAATTCAATGTTTTCTTTTGTTTTAAGCTTTTTTAAACAGCCATTCATTATTTTATTTATACAGGAATTGTGCCATCAGCTTTGTAAAATATTATTATCCCCATGGAATTCCTCTTTTATTTTTATTGTTCAGTGATTTAAACAATGTACGGGACTCACAACATGGATTTTTGTTTTTAATAATTTAGAGAGGGGAGAAAGGTGGGGCTAGATGAATCAAAAATTGGAATTAAGATTGCCGGGAGAAATATCAACAACCTCAGATATGCAGATGATACCACTCTAATGGCAGAAAGTGAGGAGGAACTAAAAAGCCTCTTGATGTGGGTGAAGGAGGAGAGTGCAAAAGTTGGCTTGAAACTCAACATTAAGAAAACTAAGATCATGGCATCCAACCCTCTCAATGCCTGGCAAATAGATGGAGAAGAAATGGAGATAGTGACAGATTTTATTTTCCTGGGCTCCAAGATCTTTCTTGATTGCAGCCAAAAAATTAAAAGACCTTGCTCCTGGGGAGGAAAGCGATGTCAAATTTAGACAGCATACAAAAAAGCAGAGACATCACCCTGCCAACAAAAGTTTGTATAATCAGGACTATGGTTTTCCCAGTTGCAATGTATGGCTTTGAAATTTGGATTATAAGGAAGGCTGAGCACCAAAGAATGGAGGCCTTTGAACTCTGGGGCTGGAGAAGACTCCTGCGAGTCCCTTAGATGGCGATGTGATCAAACTGATAAGTCCTAGAGGAGATCAACCCTGACTGCTCTTTAGAAGGCCAGATCCTGAAGGTGAAACCCAAATACTTTGGCCACCTAAGGAGAATGAAGGACTCTCTTGAGAAGAGCCTAATGCTGGGAATGTTTGAGGGCAAAAGAAGAAGGAGATGACAGACAATGAGGTGGCTGGATGGAGTCACTGAAGCAGCAGGCGTGAGCTTAAATGCATTCCAGAGGACGGTAGAGGACAGGAAGGCCTGGAGGAACATTGTCCCTGGGGTTGCAATGGGTCCACGGAGACATCTTTGGACAGCACTGCCTCTTTAACTTTGTAACAGAGATGAGCACCGCACCTAGAGTTGGGAACAAGTAACACATATGTGCGAGGGGAACCTTTACCTTTACCTATTTGTCTTTTATAGGACAATTTTGTTTCACTTTGTATTGATATACCATTTGGTTGGTGTGAGGGATGAGGGCCAGCAATCAAGTAGGTATCAAATTAAGACTTATTCCCCCATTTGAAAAAACTAGCCACTATGAAACTTTGGTTTGCAATTTCAGAAATTGGAAAAGGAAGAAGCTTTTCATCAGTACTGGAAAATGAAAGTTACAATGAGGTTGATGACATCTATACTTCATCAGAGTAGAGCTGGAAGGTACCTTAGAGGTCTTCTAGTCCAACTCACTGCTCAAGCAGGAGACCCCAGACCATTTCAGACAAATGGCTGTCCAGTCTCTTCTTAAGAACCTCCAGTGGATGAAGCACTCACAATATCTAAAGCCAATCTGTTCCATTGGTTAATTTTCCTCACTGTTAAGAAGGTTCTCCTTAATTCCACGTTGCTTCTCTTCTTGATTAGTTTCTATCCATTGCTTCTTGTCCTTCCTTCTGGTGCTTTGGAAAATAAATTGAAACCCCCTTCTTTGTGGCAGCCCCTCAAATACTGGAAGACTGCTATTATGTGTCCCCCCCCCCCAGTCCTTCTTTTCTCTAGAGCCGAGGTGGTGCAGTGGTTAGGGTGCAGTACTGCAGGCCACTTCAGCTGACTGTTATCTGCAGTTCAGTGGTTCAAAATCTCACCGCAAGGTTGACTCAGCCTTCCATCCTTCCAAGGTGGGTGAAAGGAGGACCCAGATTGTTGGGGGCAATATGCTGACTCTGGAAACCGCTTAGAGAGGGCTGAAAGCCCTATGAAGTGGTATATAAATCTAACTGCTATTGCTAGACTTTGCCATACCCAATTCCTGAAACCATTCTTCATATGTTTATGTCTCCCGGCCTTAATCGGGGGTGTCAAATTTACATTGTCATGGTGATGTCACATGATGTATCAGAACTTTTTTCCCCTTTGCTAAAACAGGCATGGACATGGCCAGCGCATGACACATTCGCTCCATAAACCCTGAGCTAAAACCATTATTTCCACTAACAATCCACTTTATTGAAATCCACAAGAACCCCGCTAGTAATGTCTGACGTTTCCCCACCGCCCCAATAATTTGGTAGGATATCTCTTTGACAGTGACTTTCAATTGTGCTTGCTATTTTAAAAGAGGAGAAGCTAGTGAAAGGAAGAGGGGGGGGAATGTTTCCTAAGTATGATAGAGTGAGACAAACAGATGGACATGCAGACAGAGAGTATATCCTAATTAAATTCAAGGCTGAAAAGATAAAAGGATTGCAATGTTATTTAATACAGACACGGTAATAGGAAAGGCATCATCTCCTACTAGTAGAATATTGTTTGCATTTGGAAAATCACACCACTATAATATTATTTGCAGTTGGGGAAGCCCTGAGGCAAGTGGCATAATGCAATTTTTATGCAGTACTAAAATGATCTCTTAGAACAGAACAGACAGAACACTTGCATTAGCTTGGAGACCCTGAAAATAATAAGCATTTATTGCTTGATATTAACTTGCAAATGGAGTTTTGTTCTCAGGGCATTTTCAAAAGTATCTGTAAAGATTTTAACTAACCTCTGTCATGCCCACATTGATAAAAGAGATGAATAAAGCTAAAGTGATGAGGCATTCAGATCATCATTCTTTTTAAAAACTTGATATAGAATACTGAACTCACATTTTTGGAAATATTATTTGCAACAGTGAAGGAAGTAGCACATTACAATGCAAGGGAGAGTCCTCATTCCTAGAAAAAAAAATGAATGCTTCAATTGAAAAATTGCTAGTGAGAGGATAGAAACGTATAATAGTGAATGAAAGCATTCCACACATTTTTCCCCTTCTGTGGGAGTTGTAAACAATCAGAGGTTTCTGTAGATAAGATGACATAATGTGGTGTGGTGATTAGAAGCAGCTTGGGGGAGGGAGGGGCTAGTGGTGAAGACTCTTGCCTCCTACTTGGAAGGTTGTGTTGGAATTCATTGTTGGAATGTATTTTTTACCACAACTTCAGCCAGTAGATGGCAGTATTTACAACTTTGGATCTATGGTATTACTCTATGGGCTTTTGTTCTGAGTAGAGTTTCCTGTATCCTGTTGCATTTAAATAGTTGAGAAGTAAAACACATGGTGATTGTACTCCTCATTTGCTTGTGTGGTGCTTTATATAAATAATTTCTAACAGGTTGAGAGCTTAGTGGCACATATTTTTGTCCCAGGCACAAAGAAAAAATAACTTCTGTGAACTCCACATGGCATCGAGAAAGGCCTTCAGCCAATTAATGCTGAGCTCCATTCAGTCGCCCTGACTCTAACCTGAAATAAAGGGATTATAGGTTCATAAAAACACTAACTAACTAACTAACTAACTAACTAACTAAATAAAACTAAATAAATAAATAAAATTAAATCAAAAATAAAAATTAAATAATAAATAAAAATTAAATAATAAATTAAATAAAAATAAAAAATAAATTAAATAAAAAATAAAAAATAAATTAAATAAAAAAAAAATAAATTAAATATAAATAAAATTAAATAATAATAAATAATAAATAATAAATAAATTAAATAATTAAATAATAATACATAATAAAAATGTAAATAAATAAATAAATAATTAAATAAATAATTTAAATAAATAAAATTTAAATAAATAAATACAATTTAAATAAATAAATACAATTTAAATAAGTAAATACAATTTAAATAAATATATATCTTAATTGAAATCGAAGTATATGGCGAATAAATGTTTCAACCTATCTATTACCTTAAGAGAGGTTTCTGTCTTGAGACAGAATCTAGACCACGTTCCACCACAGTTTTGGAAGATGTGAATTTTGGAGAGAGCCAACACTGATTTTACTTCACGGAAAATGCCAATATTGTTAACGAAGCTCTAGCAAAATAAAGGAACAAGACAGGGATACCCACCGTCTCTTCTCTTGTTTGTTTGGTTTCTTGAAATACATAAAATGAGAGGATTATAGAGGTAAAGATTTTAAAAGAAACATATAAGTTAAGGGCTTTTGCATATAGTGTTTGTTCTGGGAGATCCTTTAAAGTGAATTGAAAGATTAACAGTCAAAGTAAAATAATTTGCTGCATTAGTAAGTTTCAGGATTGATAAACAGAAGACAAAGATGTTAACAAAAATACGAAAACAGAATATCAAAGAGAATTGATGAATAAAACAGGTTTTAAGATTGAGAAGGTAAAATATTGGGATATCACTCCGACTAATATGAACTATACGTTATTTCAAGGTAACTTAGACATGGAATGATTTTTTTAAAAAAATATGCTTAAATATAAGAAGTTACAACTGTCATTGCTGCAGAGAATTTCTGTGATAAAAATGAATAACTCCTGGAATGGTGTTTTTGTTTCAGATAATACCTGTTTTGACAAGCGATGCACCGTTTAAAGATTGGCAAGAGGATATACCTAAATTTGTGTTGGAGTTAAATATAGATGTTACCAGATGCAGAAGGAGTGGGGGGAGGATTGTTTTTAACTGATCTGAAATGGTATTTCGCATCTAGCTGACTGGCTTGGATGAAAGAAAGAGGGGATGGTAATGGGAAACAGGAGGATTTTGGAATCCGAGAAATCCTGATAGTTTTGGTCAATCCAGTTTGGCCTCCTTAAAGTTCTTCGGATGATATTCTGGAGGAGGGGGATCTCTAAATTGGCTTTAAAATTTAGGGGTTGAATGGCGACCTGTCACTTCTGATCTCATTTAATGTACCCCTCCTAATCATCACATTCTTTAATAAACCGCATAATCCCTTGCGGGAGGAATCTGGGCAGCTGAATGGAATGTTTACTGGCCTGTTGCTCTTCCTGTCACAAATGTGGAGCGACAGCCGACTTGGCACAGTGGTTAGGGTGCAGTACTGCAGACCACTTCAGCTGACTGTTGATCTGAAGTTCAGCGGTTCTAATCTCACCGGCTCAAGGTTGACTCAGCCTTCCATCCTTCCGAGGTGGGTGAAATGAGGACCCAGACTGTGGGGGGCGATATGCTGACTCTGTAAACCGCTTAGAGAGGGGCTGAAAAGCCCTATGAAGCGGTATATAAGTCTAATTGCTATGCTATTGCTATTGTTCAGCAGATAGAATCTCATTGTGCCCAGAGAGCAGAATATCTGCCTCTATCTAGGATTGACTCCCCGCCTCCTGATTGCGAAGCGAAAGCTTCACCTCTAGGCCCCGCACCACTCATCTAAGGTACCCCTAGTCTTACACTGAATTAGATACATGCATATATTTTCAGTCTACACAGCTTTCCATATTTTATTGATAATATGTGAAAAGTTATATTGTTGGAAGAAATATCCAGGTCCAGGTCCAAGCCAGGGAAAGGCACTGGAGAAAAAATGGAGGCTGGAGGATGATTGCAAAGACAATCCATTTATTGATGAAAGCAGAAGCATATGGGTAACTTTGGGCAGCTGACCACATGGAGTTGAGAGTGGGGTGTATTTATACTTTATCTTGGGCTTTGAACTTGAGCTTCCTGTTCCTGTGCAAGAACATGTTGTTCTATTGGGCTTTGTCAGACTCCCATAGGAACATGTACAAACTCAGACCAACTCAGAGTTTGGTCTGAGCTAATTTGTGGTTGAAGTTTGGCTGAGTGGCAATGAAGGGGCTTGTTGGGCAGTTCGTATTGTGGTTGAGGGCTAACCCTACCTTTGTTTAGACATTGCTGCAGGAAATGTGCTTATGAATAGAGCTAACCTAGATCCCAATAAGCTCTTTATCTCTTAAGTGCTGACATCTGCTGAGGGGCCACCAAGAAAGGCGAGTGCTGCTTTCTGCCTCTAAAAACTTGTTTCCCCATTTCTCATTCAGGGAAATATAATTCCGGCTTTTTAATATTTCTCAAATATTAAAGGAGAGGCGTGGGTGCTAAATTTCTACAATATGCTATGAAACAATGATCAGACTACAAACAAGAGGATAACGATTTACTGAAACTCTTTCTTTATCGTCAAAGAGAAGAATGATTATTTGTAACCAGATAATCAACATCCAATGCAGCTTCAACCTTTTATACTCTCCTATTATTATGAGTACCGTACATTTCACTGTAATATAGTGGTTTCATTTAGAGCACATCAAAGGGCAATAACTGTTCTCTCCAGTAAAATAAGGAGTGAGTGCATGAGAAGTTGGAACTTTTATTTGTTGTAGATCCATTTTCAATGTATTTCATGTCCAGGGCATTTTCTTCCAGTTCACATCAAGGAGAGAAGCAACTTAGAACTGAGGAGAAATTTCCTGAGAGTTAGAACAATTAATCAGTGGAACAACTTGCCTCCAGAGTTGTGAATGCTCCAACACTGGACGTTCAGAGCATTAACTTGTTGCAAGATCCTCTGATCTTGGTTTTCTGTGTTTTTCAGATCCCATATCATTTTTTTCCATCTCTCTTTAGAGATCCTTAAAAAATAGAATTAGAAGAGAAGAGAAGAGTTGGAAGGGACCTTGGAGGTCTTCTAGTCCAACACCCTGCTCAGGGGGGAAGCCCTACACCACTACAGACAAATGGTTATCTAACATCTTTTAAAAACTTCTAGTGTTAGAGCATTCACAATTTCTGGAGGCAAGTGTTCCACTGATTAATTGTTCTCACTGTCAGGAAATTTCTCTTTAGGTCTAGGTTGCTTCTCTCCTTGTTGAGTTTCCATTACTTCTTGTTCTGCCCTCCGGTGGTTTGGAGAATAGCTTGACTCCCTCTTCTTTGTGGCAGCCCCTGAATATTTGGAAGACTTGCTATCATGTCTCCCCTAGTCCTTCTCTTCATTAAACTAGACATACCCAGTTCCATTCCATCCCACAACCGTTCTTCATATGTTTTAGCCTCAGTAAGGCTTCACATAGGATACTGCATCCAGTTTTGGTTTTTTAAAACTGTAAGGGCCATAGACCTGACGTGGAAGAGGCTTATCCTTGGGAAATAAATTTACAAGCACAAAACGTGGAGGAAAAAGCAGACATGAAGGTAAGGTGAAAAAATCTTACATGAATGTTCTTGAAAGTTGCGTCCCTCTCTCTCACAAACCTCTCCCCCACACACACCAGAAACAAACAGTAAGAAAGAAAGAAGAAATACCTCTCACAATGTTCTCTTTGAGAAAAGCCACGGATAGTTATATTATGTTGTGCATCATCTGAATATTTGTTCCCCGAGACTTTTCAAAGTGCATATTTCTGTCTGATGACGGTGTGAACAACCTGAACAAAGTGGCTTTCCTTTTTGTTTACAACCGTCTCAATGGCTTCTTTTTTCTACTTCTTCTTGTTTTTGTTTTTCTCAGTCCCATCTGCCACCTGAAGGACCTGGCTTACATTGCTTCCAACTCCGTGAGAACGGTAATATTTGCATCCTGCTGGGCTAGGCCCTGCGAAATGCTTCTTCTTTTTGCTTAAAAAAAAAAAAACAAATCCACCAGCAATGTAGAATATCAGTAAAGAGGGATGTACTAAATGTTCAATTGGTAACTAATTGTTCTGACCAAGGCTTCACCAAATCACGAAGCACACTCCTTGTCCCAACAAAACACCCCTTTTTTATGAATTCCTCTCATTCACATCCAGCAAAGTCCCGGCAAACAATATTTCAAGAGTGAATGTACAACCACAGACCTTATCAGGCTTGGAGAGCTGCAGGCAATATCTTCCAAATGCTGTACAGAAAATACTTGGCAAGGATCTCTGAGAGTCACGAATAGATCTTCACACTAATTAAATGAACAAATGGTATCCTGCAAACTCCACTCCCCTTTTGCTCCTCTTTTATTTCCTCTGGGAGGGGCCATTCACTGTCCACCTGTGCCTTTGCTCCCAAGTCAACCCCTGTTCTTTAGCTGTTCCCTTCATCTGCAACTTTGCTCATGCGCACACTGGGAACAGGCTCCAGCTGTTCTTCTGCCCCACTGATCTCCGACTCCAAAGCAGCTGATACTGTTGGATGGCCCTGGTCCCCCTCTCTGCTCTGATGCAGAGCCCTCCTCAGAGCCTTTCCCAGACTCCAGGACTGGCCCATGTTCCTCCGCAACCTCCTCACTGTCTGAGTCAGCCACCAGCTCTGGGCCGCTGGTGGGCCACAACAACCTATTACATATATTAAAGTACTAAGTGAAGTTTAGGTTTTTTTTCATAAACATGTTATTGTGCGCATAATTCTCAGGCACAAACAACCACAACCACTTGTAAATATCTAAAATAAGCAACTGTATGTTCTCTGCCTAAGTTACAAGAATCTTCTCAGATTGCTTCCTGGGAATGACCAGATAAGGTTTTGTGGATCTTGAAGGAGATCAAGAATATCTTGTGACCAGTGGTGGGTTTCAAAAATTTTGGAACCTACTCTGTAGGTGTGGTCTCCGTTGTGGGAGTAGCTTGCTGACCATGTGACTGGTGGGAGGAGCTTGCTGGCCATGTGACTGGGTGGGAGTGGCCAAGACAATATCACTAAATTCTTTGCCCCAATGGATGAACTACAATAACATTAAAATAACTACAAAAACAATAAAAGAGCTACATATAGTAGGAAATGACTGTTCTTGCCAGTCTTCAGTATCACTGACTCCAATGAATGGGCTGCACAAAGAAGAGACACAGGAATGAGCTCTTTCAATGCCATCATTGGGATGAACCAGCACACAAAACATAAAGACAGCTACTTACAGAGGGAAGATTAGCACCTTGCTGGTCTTCTGCACCCACACCTCACCAACTTGCTCAGTGGTGGGTTTCAAAAAATTTTGGAACCTCTTCTGTAGATGTGGCCTGCTTTCCGGGTCCACTGGTGGAACCTCTTCTAACCGGTTCGGTAGATTTGACGAACCGGTTCTACCGAATAGGTGCGAACTGGTAGGAACCCACCTCTGCTTGTGACTATGCAAGGATTCTAAGCTAAGTTCACACTTGACACCCCCTTCCAGCCTAGCTGGCAGTGTCCCAATAGTATTTAAATATTGTTCTATATGTTTTTCACCATCCACAAAGCATATTGTCTCTTTTTATTTTTACCAATATCTGCATCCCACTCATTTTGGGTTTTGACTGAGCCATCCTTTTTCTGAAATGCCAAGGTTTTGTTCCTTTCTATTCCGGCATAGTCTTTATCTTGGTTTTCCGGTAGAATAGTCAGACAAAGTCTAGTAAACTCTGTGGTGATGAAACAGACTGCAGCCACGCAATGGCAAGCATAGAATTTAATTGATTGAACTTCCCGGCCGATATAACATAAAGATCTGCAGCAGGCTGTTGTAAAAGATTGTTTTTTTTTCTGATGTGTTTCTCACTCCCTGTTTGCAGGGTCAGAAGTAATGCACCACAATACATCCTCCAAAATAACAGAATTCAGGTGCCTCTCTAACTTTATCACTTCCTGGCTTTTGCTTAGGTTTCATGCAATTTCTCTCAATGGCAAATACCATCTGAGAAATAAAGAATAAGGAGAGTTTCAGTACTTCCGTGACCAGCCCATTATAAAAATCATTGCATTGCATTGCCGTTGAAGCATTCAACACTCCAGAGAGAAATGCGCTTTGATTTGTATTTTATTTATAGGCAATGTACTTAATATATGCCATGAGTTTAACCTGAAGAGATGAGATGACATTATTAAATCTCTAGATGATGATGATGATGAAGAAGAAGAAGAAGAAGAAGATAGATGATTGATAGATAGTAGATAGATAGATAGATAGATAGATAGATAGATAGATAGATGACAGATAGACAGACAGACAGTCAGGGAGGGAGGGAGGTCGGTCAGGTAGATGTAGATAGATAGATTATGTATATAGATGGATGATAGAAAATAGATCGAAGAGAGAAAGAGAGGGATGGAGAGAGAGAGGGAGGGAGAGATTCTTGATTACATGGGAGTGTTGTGTTGTTTCATCAATAGATCAATAGAAGAGCCGAGGTGGCGCAGTGGTTAAATGCAGCACTGCAGGCTACTTCAGCTGACTGCAGTTCTGCAGTTCGGCTGTTCAAATCTCACCGGCTCAGGGTTGACTCAGCCTTCCATCCTTCCGAGGTGGGTAAAATGAGGACCCGGATTGTTGTTGGGGGCGATATGCTGACTCTGTAAACCACTTAGAGAGGGCTGAAAGCCCTATGAAGCGGTATATAAGTCTAACTGCTATTGCTATAGATGATATGTCCTTTTTAAAAATATAAAAAAATAAAATTACAGTATTCATTACTGAATGGATGGATGGATAGATGGAAGGATGGGTGGGTGGATGAATAGACAGACAGACAGACAGACAGACAGTCAAATATACATACACACTGAACATTTGTCCATTATACTAAACATCTGAATAATTCTAGATAACATACACACACACACCACACACAAATACACGTGCGCGTGCACACACACACACACACACACACACACAGACAGACCGACAGAGATTTTCAATTTCCCATTGCTTGTTTGGGAATTGAAAGTTTAGGCATTGCTATGCTAGGCCTGTTGGGATCAAGCCGATATTTGGGGACAGTGTTGAATTGGCCAACGTGGTTTTATCTTCTTCTTCCATCACGTAGATATTGCATTGGCTACGTGACAGCAAAACCTATGTGGCATTGCATGTGTAGAGCTGTGTTGCCCAAGGCTAGTGATTAAAGCTTCCTGCCATAATGCAACACAGTCAGCAAAGTAAATAAGGAGCTGTCCGTCAATTCTTTCAAAGACACGCTACAGGATTACAACAATGACTTTAACAACGACAGACCTTGTGTTCCTCATGCAAGTTTAAAACCTGCAGAAACCGATAGGCCCACCGGAGGAAGGAGAAATGGCAGGCTGCCACGTTAGCAGCTTAGTCCAAATTCTGATATCGGGGAAATGTGTAATGTCCTAACAGACGCCTGCTTAAAGCACAAAGATGCCGCTTTAGAAATCACATGTGTGGTTCAGCTTTCTTGTTCTCACCATGGATTATGAAGAAGTCCTGCCCTCCTACTTGGTCTCTCTCTCACACACACAGGGATTAAAACAAATCCGCAGAGGACAGCAAAAAATAAAAGGCAGCAAACATCTAAAGAAAGTAGGAGAGAAATTCCCACAATAAACTGGTGAGAGAAAGCTGTCTTATTTTGTTTTGGGGGAATTCCTGCAACAACTATTATATCCACATTGATGGAAGTCTAAGGAGATTCTCAATCATCCATGTCGTGGTTGTCCCACAATTCTATTTTTTTTTTTCCTAAAAGCAACTGGACTTCCTTTGTTTTCTTTGAGAATGTTTCACTTTTCACTCAAGTTCAGTTCTACCAAGAAAAAGTGCAGAGAAGAGCAACCAAGATGATTAGGGGACTGGAGACTACAATGTATGAAGAATGCTTGTAGGAACTGGGCATAACTAGTCTAGTGAAGAGAAGGATCAGGGGAGACATGATAGCAGGGTTCCAATATTTTAGGCGCTGCCACAGAGAGGAGGGGGGTCAACCTATTTTCCAAAACACCTGAAGGCAGGACAAGGAAGAATGGATGGAAACTGAACATGGAAAGATTCAACCTAGAAATAAGGATAAATTTTCTGACAGTGAGAGCAATCAAACCTTGGAAGAGAAGTTGCCTTCAGAAGTTGTGGGAGCTTCATCCCTGGAAGCTTTCAAGAAGAGACTGGCCTGCCATCTGTCAGAAATGGTGTAGGATCTTCTCCTTGAGTGGGGGATTTGGGCTAGATGACCTACAAGGTCCCTTCCAACTCAATCAAGAATACTTGAGTGATGGGGAAACTTCAGCTAGAACTGAATTCTTGGATGAGTAGTAAATTATTAAAAAAAAACAACCCAAGAAAATCCAGTGCAGAAAAACCACTTTTGGGACAATGATGGAAGATAAGGTGAATGTTCATCCTCCTACCTTGTGGGTTGGTTTCCAGATGTTTCTTTACCATGCTAGGTAACATCTTCATCTGATTTAGGAGATGTCAGTGTCTGTGTGCCCCTGTTTATAAGGGCTTCATGGGGTCAGTAGGCCAATAGGTCTTGCAATGGAAGAATAATGAAGAATAATGAAACTGTAAAGTCCAGTTGCCCCTTCAAAAAGCACCTTTGGGACAACCATGACCTGAATGGCTGAGAATCTCTACAGAAGTAACATATTGTTAAAATTTCAGAATTTGCAGAAATGTCAAAATTAACCTGTCCTGTCAAAACGTATGCACAAAAAAACCCTTCTTGAAAAGGCTGGAAGACTTACATGGACTTTTTGCTGACAGAAGGAAAACAACAACAAATGGACAATTTGTGGATTTGAAAACTACAAAAGATGAGAGTAAAATAAAGTGACTTAATTTAAGCATGGCTGTTGTTAGAAGGACACGGTGGCTCAGTGGTTAAGACACTGAGCTTGTCAATCAGAAGGTCAGCAGTTCAGTGGTCCGAATCCCTAGCACCATGTAACAGAGTGAGCTCCCATTACTTGTCCCAGCTTCTGCCAACCTAGCAGTCCAAAAGCATGTAAAAAAGTAGAAAAATAGGTACGGACAATGGGCTTAACCAAAGCATAGAATAATACCAGCTTTTCTGTCCTCTTATAGCATAAACATGGGAAGTGGTGGCTCAGTGGCTAAGACACTGAGTTTGTCGATCAGAAAGGTCGGCAGTTTGGAGGTTCAAATCCCTAGCGCCAAGAAATGGAGTGAGCTCCCATTCCTTGTCCCTGCTTCTGCCAACCTAGCAGTTCGAAAGCACATAAAAATGCAAATAGAAAAATAGGAACCACCTTTGGTGGGAAGGGAAGAGTGTTCCATGCACCTTCGGCATTTAGTCATGCCGGCCATGTGACCATGGAGACGTCTTCGGACAGTGCTGGCTGTTCGGCTTTGAAACGGAGATGAGCACTGCCCCCTAGAGTCAGGAATGACTAGCACATATGTGTGAGGGAACCTTTACCCATGTCAGGGTGCCAAAATAGCATCCAAAAGTAAATCAGAGGCAACTTTGATCTTTATGGCTATTGTTGTTAGCTTTTTTGTGTGAAATGCCCCTGAAGTCCAACTGAATCTACAGAAAGGGATGAAAGAAGAGGTGGTACAATTTAATTTGGTGAGTTTCTTGGAGCTTCTGAGAGATAATGGCTACCATGCTAGGAATTTCCCTGCCGTTTAATAAAACGCAGCAAGCTCTCCAGAAAGGTACTACATGATATTGATTTTCTTTTGCCTGTTGCTAATCATATAACAGATGTGGACCAAAACAGAAGAGGAAAACAATCTCCAGTCCTTTGTTCTGCTGAATGATGTGGAGTCTCTTACCTGGTATCGAAAAAACAATTAGCTTCTATAAATCCAGAAAGGATGGCTTTTGTCCAAGGAAATTTCGTTCCAACTTTGGCTTATTTGCAGAAGGCTCAGAGAGGGTGATCAGTTTTTATTAATTATATATATATATAGTATATATATATATATATATATATATATATATATATATATATATATATATATATATATATATATATATATATATATATATATATATATACACACACACACACACACATATACACATACATACATACATACATACATACATACATCTGCCTAAGATGTAATACAGCACAGGTTCTAATCCCAGTAAGGGTATGGCTAGCTAATGAGAGCTAAATAGTTTGAAATAGATCTATATTAGTCTCCCTTTATTTATTTATTAGCACAAATACAACACAAATGTAACTAAGGCAACAGTAAAAATATTGGGTTTCTGTCTGGATGGTCTCTTGTGACGAGCCAATAGACAGAGAATGGAAGCAGTAGACTTCCTCCCATATTTGGACATACTAGGGGTTGTGACACTACATACATACATACATACATACATACATACATACATACATACATACATACATACATTTGTGTATGTATGCATGTATCTCTATCTCATCTATCTATCTATCTATCTATCTATCTATCTATCTATCTATCTATCTATCTATCTATCTATCTATCTATATCTTAAAGAAGCCTTTGAACATTTATGAGTCACTGTAGTCCAGTGGGTCACAATCTTCACAAATAGGTTGGGGTTTGGTTTTTTTAGGTAAGGAAAAAAAATTAGGTATATAATTTCATCTCATTTTACTTATCTATATATGGAGTTATTCTATTTTACTCCAATTTGATTTTAAATTGTTTTTTTATGGGATTTTACTAATAATTTGTATTTGGGACTCTGTATTTTGATATGGCCTAGGGCAGGCATGGAATCATCTTAGCTTTGCTATTGGTTTGGAGTGTGTAGAGCAGTGATGGGATTCAAATAATTTAACAACTCTGTCCTTACAACCAGCTGGGTAGGCAGCACTCAGTGGTCATGTGACTGGGTGGGCGTGGCCAACTCAACATCACTCAAGTCGATGGGCGCTTCGCCTTAGCTGTTACAATGTAATAAGAGTTAACCAGAGAGGCAGTTTCTGTAAGCAGGGCAATAAAGATGAGGCTAGAAACAACACCAGAATGTTTCCTTCCCGCCTTCCTTACAGGATTAGCCCTGTAAAGTGGGGAAAAACAAAGGGAGATTTCTTCCATCAACCGGTTCTCCAAACTGCTTAGAAAGTTAACAACCGGTTCTCCCGAATAGGTTCGAGCTGGTTGAATCCCACCACTGGTGTAGAGTGTCCGTGATGACATCTGGGCAGGTGGGTGGAGCCTCCCATTGCTGCCACTACCGATTCATCCAAACTGGGGTGAATCAAGAGAATACCACCTCTAGCCTAGGGACTAATCAATAAACTAAACTGACTGACTGACTGACTGAATGAGTGACTGACTAGATAAGAAGGGAGATTATCTTTCTTTCTCTCCCGCTCTTTTTCCCGCTCTCTGTCTCTCTCTCTCTCTCACACACACAAGTATGTATGTGTGTGGGTATGTACTGTATGCATGTATGAATGTATGTTGGACTTTGCTGTTCTAGTGAAGAGAAGGACCAGGGGACACATGATAGCAATATTGTAATATTTGAGAGGCTTCCACAGAGAGGAAGGGGCTAAGCTATTTTCCAAAGCACCCGAAGGCCAGACAAGGAACAATGGATGGAAGTTGAACAAAGGGAGATTCAACCTAGAAATAAGGAGAATTTTTTTTGACAATGAGAACAATCAACCCATGGAACAGAAGTTGCCTTCGGAAGTTGTGGGAGCTTCATCACTGGAGGCTTTCAAGAAAGAGACTGGACTGCCATCTGTCAGAAATGGTGTAGGCTCTCCTGCTTGGGGGGGGGGGGGGCAGTTGGACTAGATGACCTACAAGGTCCCTTCCAACTCTGTTCATCTGTAATCTGCAAATATCCCATCTTATCAGAGCTCTGCTTCTGATAACTCCTCCTTATTAAGGAGGTGAAGTGAGGATGTGTTTAGGGATTTTTTTTTGTTTCCCTTTTTGTTTTGTTTTTTTTATTGTCGTTTTTGAATGGTGTGTTGACGTTGTTTATCTCTATGTGCCCGTTGATGGCTGATTTGTCAGAGTGCCAAGCTGTCTAGCATTCTTACACTTCTTATTCCTATGAATAAAAAAAAATAAGAAAGCCTCTCTTCCCTTCTTTACATATTCTTATTTATTTGTTTTAAATTATTGTCAGGTGAAGGATAAGTACCAAATATATTAACTTCTTTTTTCACCTTTCGCAAAGAGACTGCAGTGAAGTAATTTGCCATATGCTTAAATGTGAAAGGGCTCCACTTAATTTCTGACCTCACCATCTGCTTGAAACCTTAGTGCCAGTACATAACACTCACGGAGACGGGCAAACGGTTTGACCTCAGCTATGGCAGCTTCGATAGATTCCAATAAGCAGCAGGTGAGTTAAAACAAATCAAAGCCTTTATTTTTACGTTAGAGGAAATTACTTCAGTTGAGGAAGAGGAAATGGAGAAAGGGTTTTTAAAAAATCATTAAAAAGACACCATTCTCTTCTAGTAAAACCTATCATAGGTTTTACTAGAAGAGAATGGTGCCTTTTTTATGATTATATACAATGGTATATACACAATGGTGTATAATCTGAAGGAGCAAATGTGTGTGTGTGTGTGTGTGTTTGTGTGTGTGTGTATTTCTCTCTGTGTTGGTAACTCAGTATGGGTAATCCTTGATTGGGTCATGATGTCAAAGGAGCCAGGGGTGTGTGCAGTGATTAGAATGCAGTTTTGGAGGCTAATTCTGCTGTCTGCCAGCTGCTAGCACTTCATCAGTTCAATTCTGACCAGGTCAAGGTTGACTCAGCCTCTCATCCTTCCAAGGATGGTAAAAATGAGGAGCCAGATTGTTGGGGGCTCCTTGTTTCTTTTCTCCCTCCCTCCCTTCTCTACTTCCTTCCTTCCTCCTCTCCTTCCCCTTCCTTCTTCTCTTACCTCTCCCCTAGTCCTACTCTTCCTCTTCCCCTTTCTATCCTCTCTCCTTCTCTTTCTCTGCCTTCCATCCTCCTCTCCTTACCTCTTTCTTCTTTCCCCCGTCTTCCTTTCATTCTCTCCTCCTCTCTCCCTTTCTTTTTCTATTATTGTTGGTGTATATTTCAAAACTCAGTTTATGCTTCCTTGGGATGGTATTTCCACCAACCCAAATATAATTTAGTATCATTTCTTATTTTCTTCCCTTCACTAGTCTACCCTAGTTATGTTTCCCCCCTTTATATCTCACTCTTGAATATATACTCGTATATTTAATATTTTCTTTTCTGCTTTCCAATATTTGAGGGGCTGCTACAGAGAGATAGATAGATAGATAGATAGAAGTTTATTTATATGCCGCCCTTTTCCCTGGGGGGACTCAGGGCGGCTCACAATCCAAGAGGGAGGGGGAGACAAACTTTTTAACATATAAGACAATACATAATTAAAAAAACACAACATTCATACCATTCGGGCGGGTTACAGTCTTAGCCCCAGGCCTGACGGGATAGCCAGATTCTGAGGGCTGTGCGGAAGGTCTGGAGGGTGGTGAGGGTACGAATCTCCACGGGGAGATCGTTCCATAGGGTCGGAGCTACCACCGAGAAGGCTCTCCTCCGCGTAGTTGCCAGTCGGCATTGACCGGCAGATGGAACTCGGAGGAGGCCTAATCGATGAGATCTAATAGGTCGCGTGGAGGTAATTGGCAGTAGGCGGTCTCTCAAGTACCCAGATCCACTACCATGTAGGGCTTTATGGGTGACAAGTAGCACCTTGAAGCGCACCCGGAGATCGACAGGTAGCCAGTGCAGCTCGCGGAGGATAGGTGTTATGTGGGTGAAGCGAGGTGCACCCACAATCGCTCGCGCGGCCGCATTCTGGACTAGCTGAAGTCGCCGAATACTCTTCAAGGGCAGCCCCATGTAGAGCACATTGCAGTACTCCAGCCTAGAGGTCACAAGGGCACGAGTGACTGTTGTGAGAGCCTCCCGGTTCAGGTAGGGGCGCAACTGGTGCACCAGGCGAACCTGGGCAAATGCCCCCCTGGTCACAGCTGACAAATGGTGTTCGAAAGTCAGCTGTGGATCCAGGAGGACTCCCAAGTTGCGGACCCTGTCTGAGGGGTATACTGTTTGACCCCCCAGCCTGAGAGGTGGAATACTTGCCGGATTGGTGGGAGGGAAACACAACAGCCACTCGGTCTTATCTGGGTTGAGCACGAGTTTGTTAGCCCTCATCCAGTCCTTAACAGCTTCAAGTCCCTGGTTCATCACATGCACCGCTTCATTGAGTTGGCACGGGGCGGACAGATACAACTGAGTATCGTCCGCATACTGGTGGTATTTTATCCCGTGCCGCCGAATGATCTCGCCCAGCGGTTTCATGTAGATGTTGAAAAGTAGGGGGACAAGACCGAACCCTGCGGCACCCCATATGTTAGGGGCCTAGGGGTCGATCTCTGCCCTCCAACTAACACCGACTGCGACCTGTCCGAGAGGTAAGAGGAGAACCACTGCAAAACAGTGCCTCCCACCCCCACCTCCCGCAGTCGTCGCAGAAGGATACCATGGTCGATGGTATCGAAAGCCGCTGAGAGGTCAAGGAGAACCAGGATGGAGGCAAAGCCCAGAGGAGGGGGTCAAGCTATTTCCCAAAGCCCCTGAAGGCCAGACAAGGAATAATGGATGGGAACTGATCAAGGAGAGATTCAACCTAGAAATAAGGAGGGATTTTCTGATAGAGCAATCAACCGAAGGTCCCTTCCAAATCTGTTAATCTGTAATCTGTAAATATCCCATCTTCCTGATCTCTGCTTCTGATACCGTAACTCTGAAGATGAGCAAGTTTGTCTGAAATTAAAACATATGCCATCAAGCAACAAAATTAAGGAAATGAATGTTACATCATGCAGGAAAGTTGAAGCTTATCTCTGGCTTGAGATCTGTATTTCTATCAAGTTCTTCCTCCTGTCAAAATATTATTTAAATTGGTTGCTACAAAAAATAATTACGTTCCAAGTAAGAAGTCATGAAAACTGCCATGATTTCTTTTTCTCAGCTATGGTGTGAATGTCATAACATGTTGCTTCTATTTTACCGAAAACCATTTTGCAATGAAAGTTCATTTTGCAGTCCGACAATTTTCCTAAAGCGAGGCCAATATAGAATGTTTGATAGGGCAGGAATGATGTCCTTTAATTGGGGCTCTTTAATCCTGCATATCACCAGAAGCCAAAAAAAAAAAAAAAGAAAAAAGAACAATGGGTGGCAACTAATCAAGGAAAGAAACAACCTAGAACTAAGGATAAATTTCGTGACAGAACAATTAATCAGTGGAAACACTTGCCTCCAGGAGTTGTGAATGCTCCAACACTGGAAGTTTTTAAGAAGAGATTGGATAACCATTTGTCTGAAGTGGTGTAGGGTTTCTCGCCTAAGCAGGGGGGTGGACTAGAAGATCTCTAAGGTCCCTGTTAGTCAGAATACTGCTTTTAAATGCTATGTGTTTAGAGCTCAAAGCATTGTTAGAGACTCCACACAAACTTTACGACTGTTTCCGTCTCTCCCCGCTGGGAGGAGGTTTTAGAGTATTTCTAGCAGAACCGCCAGATTCTGTAACAGCTTTGCTCCTTAGGCCATCCTGTCTGGTAAACTCGCAAGATTGGTTTTTCTCACCATGTACAGATATACATCCAAACTAGACTGTGTTGTTTCTCTGTGCCATATAATATGTGTAGGTATCTCAATACTTTTGTATTTATTTATTTATTTATTTATTTATTTATTTATTTATTTATTTATTTATTTATTCATTCATTCATTCATTCATTCATTCATTCACTCACTCACTCACTCACTCACTCACTCACTCACTCACTTACTTACTTGTTTATTTCATTATTTAGTTGGTTATTTGGTTAGTTATTTGGTTAGTTATTTAGTTATTTAGTTATTTATTTAGTTATTTATTTAGTTATTTAGTTATTTAATCATTTAGTCATTTAGTCATTCAGTTATTCAGTTATTCAGTTATTCAGTTATTTAGTTATTTAGTTATTCAGTTATTCAGTTATTCAGTTATTCAGTTATTCAGTTATTTAGTTATTTTGTCATGTTTATGTAGTGTTTATTGGAGATGGTGGCCCTTTGAGAGCTGCATGCAAGAAAATTTCACTTTAAAGTACACTGATTAGTGTACATTCAAAGTGACAATAATGTTATTCTATTCTATTCTATTCTATTCTATTCTATTCTATTCTATTCTACTCTACTCTACTCTACTCTACTCTACTCTCATTTCTATTCTGTTCTGTTCCATTCCGTTCCATTCTATTATTTTCCATTGAAACTCTGTTATGCTGTTCTGTTCAGTTCCCTCTCATTTGTTCCCATCAGCTCTTCCGAAATGCTTGAGCAGTAGGTTGGACTAAATAGACCTCCAAGGTCCCTTCCAGCTCTATCCTAACTGATTCATTTGATTTGTAGCTTCAATAGAGCACTAACACACACACACACACCTGTATCTATCATCTATACATCTTTATCTACATCTATCTATCTATCTATCTATCTATCTATCTATCTATCTATCTATCTATCTATCTATCTATCTCTATCATCTCTCTATCTCTCTATCATCTCTCTATCTCTCTATCTCTCTATCTCTCTATCTCTCTATCTCTCTATCTCTCTATCTCTCTATCTATCTATCATATGTCTGTCTGTCTGTCTGTCTGTCTGTCTGTCTGTCTCTGTCTCTGTCTCTGTCTGTCTCTGTCTCTGTCTCTGTCTCTGTCTCTCTGTCACTCTGTCTCTTTGTCTATCTCACAATCCATTTGGACAATGCCGTCAGAGACCAGTCAATGACAATGCATATTAAGAAGAGTCAGAAGTTTATAACGCCTAATAAAACCTGAACCAAAAGTCAAGCAAAGTGTCCCCTTGCCATCTGAGCATGACTCCAGGCTTCTGGTGATTTGTAGGCTCCGTTACATCCCAAATGTTTTTCTGCATCTAGCCCTTGGCTGGGAGGGTGTCAAGGACAAGACGTAATCAGTCTTCCGAGATCTCTCTTGAAATACTCTGCCCTCTGATCCCTTTGGGTGACTCATTTTTATTTTTTTCCCTTCCAAGTTGTCAGGGGGTTGCTGATGAAAACTGATGACTTTCAAGGACTGGTGACGGGTAGAGCATCCCAATGCATGGGGGAGGGGAAAGTGTCTTGGGTTGTCATTACCCACTAAACTCTGTGAGTGATGGATAGTTGTAGTGCTCGGCAAGCAATTGTTCCTTTAGATCCCAAGTTATCCCCAAAGAGTTAAAGCAAACCAATCAACCGGAAAATAGAATAGAATAAAATAGAATGGAATGGAATGGAATAGAATAGAATAGAATAAGGAAAAAGAGTAGAGTAGAGTAGAATAGAATAGAATAGAATAAAGAAAAGTAGAGTAGAATAGAATAGAATAGAATAAGGAAAAGTAGAGTATAGTAGTGTAGAGTAGGATAGGATAGGATAGGATAGGATAGGATAGAATAGAATAGAATAGAATAAGGGAAAGTAGAGTAGAGTAGAGTAGAATAGAATAGAATAGAATAGAATAACAGAGTTGGAAGTGACCTTGGAGGAACCTCTATTCCAACCCCTTGCTTAGGCAGAACACCCTACACTAATTCAGATGAATGATTATTCAACATCTTCTTAAAAACTTCCAGCGTTGGGCCTTTCACAAGTTCTGGAGGCAAGTTGTTCCACTGGTTGATTGTTTTTACTGTCACTGTTTCTCCTTAATTCTAAGTTGCTCCTCTCCTTGATTAGTTTCCACCCATTGCTTCTTGTCCTACTCTCAGGTGCCTTCGAGAATAGCTTGACTCCCTCTTCTTTGTGGCAACCCTTGAGATATCGTAAGACTGCTATCCTGTCTCCCCTAGTCCTTCTTTTCATTAAACTAGACACACCCAGTTCCTGCAACTGTTCTTCATCTGTTTTGGACTCCAGTCCCCTAATCCTCTTTGTTGCTCTTCTCTGCACTCTTTCTAGAGTCTCCACATCTTGTTTACATCATGGTGACCAAAACTGGATGAAATACCCCAAATGTGGCCTTACCAGGGACTTATAAAGTGGTATTAACCCTTCACGTGTTCTTGGTTCTCTCCCTCTGTTGATGCAGCCTAGAATTGTGTTGGCTTTTTTGGCAGCTGCTGCACACGGCTGGCTCGTATTTTAGTAACTGTCCACTAGGACTCCAAGATCCATCTCATAGTTAGTACTATTGAGCAAGGAACCATGTATACTGTACCTGTGCATTTTGGGGTGGTTTTATTATTATTTGTTTGCCTAAATGTAGAACCTGTCTTTTTTCACCATTGAATTTCATTTGGTTAGATAATTTTGTTAGAGAAAATGCAGGGAAGAACATTTAGAGAATGAAAAGCAGACTCGGTGGGCTGATCTAAATATTCCCCAGGTCCTTTTATCCACCTGCTAGTCGTTCTCAAGAAGAATGGAAGTCCTTCGATAGCTCTGTGTCTCTTTTTTTTTCTAAAAAAAAAGCTATTGTTTATCACTATTATTTATAATATCTATTCCCTTTCTGCTTCTGTCACGAAGAGTATTATTTTTCATTCCTCTTCAAATGACTAGAGCCAGGGGAGACGCAAAAGCTAACTTTTACTATCAATACACTCTACCGTCGCTTTTTCTCCCCCACTTTTGCTGAGGATTTTACATGATGTATCCATAATTTATTAAATGCAAAGGAATCCTATTGCAGGGAGAGAGCCATGTTTCCTGTTCACGGTTAAATGGGAAACACTGATTTCATTTCTTTCTGCTTTGGGGAAATATTTCCTCAGCCTCTCTCCTCTTTTGAGATATTGTGTGATAAATCTTGATTCTTGCTTGTTCACAAATGGGGCATAAAAAGGCCAACAATTACACAGGCGTTTTCTTCTTTAGAGAAGCATCAGATCAGTGGGGTTAGCCCTTAATTAACATGCTTCAAATGGATCATACACTGCCAATTTAGTCCACCATATAAACAATGTAGTCTAGTTTTGTTCAGTGAATCTCATTTTTAGCATGCTTCTGTAGAATAATAAAAACATGTTGGAGAGAGGGAAGAACTGGTTAGTGCTAACTCCCTTCTTGTAAAGTGGACATACAGAGAGTATTTGCATGAATGTCTTTTTACTGCTTTCTCTCCTATTGCAATATTATCTTCATGATGTCTTCCTCCCTCCCTCCCTCCCTTCTGTCTTTCCTTCCCTCCTTCCTTCCTTCTGTCTTTCCTTCCCTCCTTCTCTCCTCCCTCCTTCCTTTCCTTCTTTCCTTCCCACCCTTCTCCTTCCTTCCTGCCTTTTCTTCTCTCCTGTCTTCCTTCCTTCCATCTTTCCTTCCTTCCCTCCTTCCTTCCTTCCCTCCCTCCTTCCCTCCTCCCTCCCTCCCTTTCTTTCCCACCCTTCTCTTCCCACCCTCTCTTTCCTTCCTTCCATATTTCCTTCCCTCCTTCCTTCCCTTCCTCCCTTCTCTCCTTCCTTCTCTCCTTCCTCCCTTCCTCACTTTCTTCTTTCCTTCCTGCCCTTCTCTTCCCTCCCTCCCTTCTCTCCTTCTTTCTCTCCTTCCTCCCTCCCTCCCTCTCTTCTTTTCCCTTTCCTTTTCCATTTTTAGAGTGCTTCTCTAGAGCAATAAAATATATATTAATCAGTACTAACTCCCTTCTTGTAAGGTGGACACACAGACAACATTTACATGAATGTCTTTTTTCCTCCTTTCTCTCCTATTGCAATATTATCCTCATCACATCTTTCTCCCTCCCTCCTTTCTCTTTCCTTCCTCCCTCCCACTCTCCCTTCTCCTTCTCTTTCCTGAGTCTCTTGGATTTACTCAAACTACGAAGAATTTCTAGTGACGTTACATGGACCAGTCTTTGTTTTTCCCTTACACAAGTATAATCAATTGGGGGAAACTCTACAGTTTTTAATCCTGCTTGGGAAAATGGTAAACAGTTCATGCATTTATACAGATACTACATTCAAACCCAGTGTATTATAACCTAAGTTGAGTGCCTATACATTTCCTTTAAGCTTAACAGAATTGATACTAACTTTGGCAAAAGTGCATAAGAAATGAGTCCATCGAATTGGGATAAGTTCAGATTTACTCTGATTCACACTTGTATACACGCTTCTATTATTACCCGTAACAGAATGGTAATCCACTCACACGCAATGTTATTTACAATATCTCAACTTTCTTGAGCTGCCTTTTTTAATCTTCTTTCCACAGTCAGAAAGAGCCTGAAGACTGACTGGCTTGTGAAACACAAGCTGTGCGAAACTCATACCAAAAAGCCTTCACACTCATTTGCAGGGCAACCTCCTTCGCTACATTTTTTTCAAGAATTTCCACCCTTTGTGTATTAAAATAAAAATCACCAAATAACTTAAGAGCAGTGGCAGGTAAAATTTAGTTTGGAGTCAAGATTCAGTCACTGCAACCAAGTAGAAATGTGTTCGCGTTGTTGAGGCATATTTTATGTTATGTTTTATGTTGCACAACACTGTTTAATCCAGTTAGCCATTAACTCTGCCAGATTTCTTTATGGTAAGTCAATTACCTGGCTCTAATGTGACACATAATCCAGTTTGGTTTTTTTTTTAAAAAAAGACCATTTTGGAAGGTCCTTGCCACTTTCTCCAGGAAATTAATAGCAATAGCAATAGCAGTTAAACTTATATACCGCTTCATAGGGCTTTCAGCCCTCTCTAAGCGGTTTACAGAGTCAGCATATTGCCCCCAACAACAATCCGGGTCCTCATTTTACCCACCTTGGAAGGATGGAAGGCTGAGTCAACCCTGAGCCGGTGAGATTTGAACAGCCGAACTGCAGAACTGCAGTCAGCTGAAGTAGCCTGCAGTGCTGCATTTAACCACTGCGCCACCTCGGCTCTTATTAACAAAGAGAAGGAGAGGAGTGACATGATATCAGCCTTCCAATATCTCAGAAGTTGCCACAAAGAAGAGGGAGTCAAACTATTATCCAAAGTACCTGAGGGCAGGACAAGAAGCAATGGGTGGAAACTAATCAAGGAGAGAAGCAATCGAGAACTAAGGAAAAAACTTCCTAACAGTGAGAACAGTTTATCCATGGAATTCTTCACCTCCATAAATTGTAGGTGCTCCATCACTGGAGATTTAAAAAAAAAGATTGGACAAGCATTTGTCTGGAATGGTACACGGTCTCCTGCTTGAGCTGAGGGTTGGACTAAAAGACCTCCAAGGTCCCTTTGAACTCCATTATTCTGTAAAACATCTGCAAGGAAACCACCAAACTCAGAGAGTCCCAAAGACCCCACAATTCAATTGTAAGTTACAAATATTCTCTTCTCTAGAGATGCCCTTGTCCCATCTATACATAATCAAGCAGGTTGGTTATAAATGTGAGAACTGGCTGAGCATCGTATCATCATTTCACATCATAATAAATATCATATTGTATTGGTATTATAAATCATAACATAGCACGGATGGAAAGGAATTAAGAATGAAATGAGTACTGCAAAGTCATGATATGAGGACTTCTCCTTATCTCACAACGTCACAGGACAAGCGGGACAACAAGCAATTGATGGAAACTAATCAAGGAGAAAAGCAACCTAGAACTAAGGAGAAATTCCATGACAGTGAGAACAATTAATCAGTGGAACAACTTGCCTCCAGAGGTTGTGAATGCTCCAACACCAGAGGTTTTCAGGAAGAGATTGAATGACACATAATGGTATAGGGTCTCCTGCTTGAGCAGGGAATTGGACTAGAAGACCATCAAAGTCCGTTCCAACTCTGTTATTCTGTTATAGACTACCAGTTCTCTTGTGTTCACACTGCATGCATGCTTGACGTGCTCTGTGCACACATGCGCAGTACAATTAAAATTGGTCTGTGTATGCGCAGAACTGAAAAACAAGATGGCGGCACCATCAGTACCAACCAGGAAACCGGTTCAGGGGCGTGGCAGGCCACCAAGCCACTACTGGTTCTCCCGAACCAGTCCGAACTGATAGGAACCCACCACTGAGTTGGACTAGAATATCTCTGAGATTCCTTCTAGCCCTCTGGTTCTATGATTATTGGTTCTATTGATTATTGGTATTTTAAAAGTAATTTTGTCATACAAAAATGCAGGGTTTTTTTTTCACCTCAGCAGATTAAATGGGGGAGAAAGGAAAATATCTAAAATGTTCTCAATTGTTGGGTTTCAGAAAACCTTGACGACTTACGGGAAATCGCTCCCCGATCTTGTAAATAGATACCAATCTCCTTCTGCCTTTCTACGATCGTGTGTTTCACGATAAACAGAGATGCTAAGTTAATTTAGCAGGGTCTCTCAGGAAGATTATTGAGATACTCTTTCTTGTAGAAAAACCATGCTGTGCATCGCCGTAATCTTGTTTGCTCAGAAACCTATTAAATCCGAAGCTTCACTAAAGTTCACATCCGCTTATAATTGTGCATTACGCCGCCGTCTAAAAAGGAATTAACGAATTGTGCTCCCTGCTCCCCCTATTTTTTTTTCAACCTCCCCATTTTTATGAAACTTGCTTTCTGAGTCCACCTTCATCTTAATTGCCACCGGATAGAGAGAGAAAAAAAATCACAGAGGCTTTTAGCCATGCAGACACACATTCTCTGCAATTTATTTTCAGGGTCTCCATAAATCTATCAGTATCCTCAGGCACACAGACAGCCTTCTGTCCTCCTCACGGATCCCTGCATTTCAAGTGGCGCATCGACGGCAAGCGCATGGAAATGATGTGCAAATCAGTTGCCCTAATGCTGAGCATGGTCTGGAAAGACTTGCCTTCCATTAAAGGAGCTCTTTCGGTTTGTTAAAGTTGCACATCCTCGATTTACGACCGCAATTGAGTCCAAGGTTCCTGTCCTTAAGCGAGACACGGGTTTAGTGAGTTTTGCCTCATTTCATGTGCTGTTTTCCCCCCACCGTTGTTAAGTGAATCACGCTGTCAGACCTAGACGCCATCTTTTATATGTGGTCTGAAATCGCCAAATCCCACCAGTGCATCACTGCAGTGACATGCGGTGAGGTTTATGGCTGGTGAGGCAGCAATTTTTTTAGACTTGTGAACTTCAACTCCCAGAATTCCACAGCCAGGCATGCTCAGTTCCAATTTAAAGCGACAGTATTTGTTTTACTCCTTTGCTAAATAAGTTTCCTTCTTTCTTTTTTTCTCCCTTCCCCTCCTTCCTCCCTCTCTCCCTCCCTCCCCCTACCACCTCCTGTAGAGGGCACTTTTTAAGAGGCTTTTTTAAACAGTTAAGCACTAAGCAGAGTCATCCATGGTGACTCTGGCAGCAACTAGCTCAGCCTGACCTCAGCTCTTGCCTTTTTCCTTTTACATTTTTCTTTTCTTTTCGTGATGACAGTAGTGAGGCTCTGCCTCCCCTGCCTCCTCTGACTGCACGTCCCTGCATCACTGTCCGTGTTTCTGATCTTGTCTTTAGGTTATGACTTCCTTAGTTTTGGCCTACTGTTTTCCATGCTGTAAAACATGATAGCTGTACAGCATAAATGTTGGTGACGAATATCAAAGTTATGCAACTCTGTGTTTGCAGCTCTTCCTATCATTAAATCAAGAGGTTGGTCCCTCTAAGGAAAGCAGTTGAGATACGTTTCAAGGCTAACCCATTTCATTCACAGCTCTAAGAAGCACCGTGCATTTTCTATTCACATATCCGAAAGCTTATATAAACAGGGTTATCTCTGATTTATACTCCCTTTCACTCCTGGTTTCATGGCGTAGGCTTCAGCCAGCCACCCAAACCTCAACTCAATTATTTCTACCCGAAGAAATGTATTAATTCTGATCTACAGTTTACAGTGTTCAGATATGACAGGGGAATCACATAAACAAAAAATGACACGATATCATAGAATTAGTTTTAGCTCAAGTTCCATAGCTTAACGAGAGAAAATGAATCAACTTTAAATCTGTTCAACTAGAATATTTGTTTCTTATTTATGAAAAATTCTTGCTACCATGAAATCATGCCCCGGATATTTTGAGTATTCAGATTTTGTTGTTGTTAGTTGTGAAGTCATATCTGACCCATTGCAACACCATGGATCATGTTCCTCCAGGCCTTCCTGTCCTCTACCATCCTCTGGAGTCCATTTAAGCTCACACCTACTGCTTCGGTGACTCCATCCAGCCACCTCCTTCTATGCCGTCCCCTTCTTCTTCTTTTACCTTCCATTGTTCCCAGCATGAGGCTCTTCTCCAGGGAGTCCTTCCTTCTCATCAGGTGGTCAAAGTCTTCCTCTTTGGGATCTGGCCTTCTAAAGAGCAGTCAGGGTTGATCTCCTCTAGGACTGACCAGTTGGATGGCCTTGCAGTCCAAGGGACACGCAGGGGTCTTCTCCAGCCCCAGAGTTCAAAGGCCTCCATTCTTTGGCGCTCAGCCTTTCTTATGGTCCAACATTCACAACCATCCATCGCAACTGGGAAAACCGTAGCCTTGACTATACAAACTTTTGTTGGCAGGGTGATGTCTCTGCTTTTTAGTAAGTTGTCTAGATTTGCCATTCTGGTTTATAATAATTGATTTATTGTTGCTTAGTAACTAGTCATCAAAAATTAATTATCAGGGAGATTTCAAGAACATTTATCAATTGTGCATCCATTTCTTCAGCAGAGATGGAAGAGCATAGCAACCTCTCAATCAATCATTGAATAAAACTATGGAGTTTATGCTAGTTATTTTTAAGACCACGTTTTCACCGCCAATGTTTGTAAATTTAACATGAAGCCATATGTCAGTGTTTGCCTGATGGTGCCCTTCAAATCATTCTAACCCAGAACTTTCAAAATATATCTAAATATGTTGCCGCCCATTTCATTTCCAACAATTATCTGCAAAGTAGTAGGATTTGAGCATCATTTACATGATGTGCCTCTTGCATACTGAACCTATTTTGCTATCCAAATTAATACTTATTATGCTAGTTTATTTTAATACTCTTATTTACTTTGTGTGCCTGTATTTCATTGGGTGCTGCTGTGTTTATTTCTTTTCATCTAAATGACACAACCAGGATCATGGCTGCTTGGTTCCTTGAACAATTTATACAAGGGGCTTTGGAGAACATCCACCAACAAACACACACACACACACACACACACACAGAGAGAGAGAGAGAGAGAGAGAGAGAGAGAGAGAGAAACACAAACACAAACACAAACACACAGAGAGACACAAACACACACACAAACACATACACACACACACACACACACACACAAGCATCCCATACCAACAAACAGTAGCATACATATGATAATATGCACACTGTATGTGACATATCACATCCACTGATAAATTTATTGTTGTAAAGGTAAAGGTTCCCCTCGCACATATGTGCTAGTCGTTCCTGACTCTAGGGGGCGGTGCTCATCCCCGTTTCAAAGCCAAAGAGCCAGCACTGTCCAAAGACGCCTCCGTGGTCATGTGGCTGGCATGACTCAATGCCAAAGTCACACAGAACGCTGTTCCCTTCCCACCAAAGGTGGTCCCTATTTTTCTACTTGCATTTTTACCTGTTTTCGAACAGGTTGGCAGAAGCTGGGACAAATAACGGGAGCTCCCTCCATTATGCGGCGCTAGGGATTCGAACTGCCAAAATGCCGGCCTTTCTGCTGGACAAGCTCAGCATCTTAGCCACTGAGCCACCAAGTCCCTTCTTTATTATTGTGCTACTGCTTAAACTATCAACAGGTAACTTCAGAGATTGTCTCTATCGTCTATAAAGACCTATGAAGTAAGGATCTTCATCAATGATCAATATAATTTAACTGCATCTGTTTTCTGAATTCATGGTATATAACAAGTTCATACGTGGGATCAATTTGACCTGTGGTGAAATTCAATTTTTTTTTTACTACCGGTTCTCTGGTCATGGCTTGGTGAGCATGGCAGGAGAAGGATACTGCAAAATCTCCATTCCCACCCCACTCTGGGACCAGCCAGAGGTGGTATTTGCCAGTTCTCTGAACCACTCAAAATTTCCACTACTGGTTCTGCAGAAGAACAGCTGGAGCCTGTTCCTGATGTGTGCCTGTGCAGAGTTGCCAGGAGAAGGGAACAGCTAAAGAACAGGGGTCGACTCAGGAATAAAGCCACAGGTGGACAGTGAATGGCCCCTCCCAGAGGGAATAAAGCGGAGCGAAAGGGGAATGGAGTTTGCAGGAGACTATTAGTTCCATTCATTCGGGTGAAGATCTGTTCCTGACTCCTTGCCAAGTAATTGCTGCTACAGCTTGGAGTTTGGAAGATATCGGCCTGGCAACTCTCCAAGCCTGATCAAGGTCTGTAGTTGTGAAATCTCTTGAAAGACTGTTGGCCAGGACTTTGCTGGAGAGGATTTCACCTAATTAAAAGAGGTTTTAGCGGGACGAGGAGTCGGCTTCATGCTCTTGGGAAGCCTAGGTCAGAACAGTTTCCACATCAACCTTAGGATAACTGAAAGGATTCACAACCTCCGTAGACGTTTCCTGGGTCTGAGAGAGAGAGCCTTTCTGTAGCACGGGACATTGCTTAATGCTTGCCTGCCAGATTTCTTGAGCTTTGCTCAATATTGTTTTGAAGTCAGCCGATACCCAAGTATTGTCTGTGAGTAAACAACTCATACACTCATTTGAGAACAGAAGGCTCCCACTACCATAGAGCCATCAGCACAGTCATTTGATAGTTAATTGATAATGTGAAGGCACTTTAGATGAGATGCCTAAGTTGGTGCCATCTGTGCCACCGTGTTTCTGTTCCATCCGCAGAGCTTCTTCATGGCTCTTGGGAGACTCATCCATGCCTCAATATTTTACTGCAAGAAAGTCGAAGAAAGGAAGAGATATGCCACTCAACTTACTGTCTATTTGTTCCATCTATCTATCCATTTATCCATCTAGAAAGAGTGCAGAGAAGAGCAACAAAGAGGATTAGGAGACCGGAAGATAAAACATATGAAGAATGGTTGCAGGAACTGGGTATGTCTAGTTTAGTGAAAAGAAGGACTAGGGGAGACATGATAGCAGCCTTCCAATATCTCAGGGGCTGCCATAAAGAAGAGGGAGTCAAGCTATTCTCCAAAGCATCTGAGGGCAGTTCAAGAAAAATAGTCTGTTTTTAGCTCATTTTTGCCCTCCCCGGCCCCCAGGAGCTCTCTAAAAGCCTCCTACAAGGTATCCATTTTGGTGAAGTGGGCGGAGTTTCAGGAGGCCAAAAATGCTGCATTCAGTGTATAAGACGCATCCAGATTTTCACCCTGGTTTTTTTTTTTTGGGGGGGGGGGGAACGTTGCATCTTATACTCCGAAAAATATGGTAAAGTGAAACTTAACCAGCCCAGTGCAAGAGACTCCATATCAATCTCACCAGTTTAGCTGCAAAATGTCTGAGATTGTTAATTCAGAGGCAAAAACAAAAAAATACTTTCCTGTTTTTGCAGGACAGGTGAGCAGCTTGTGGAATTGTCCATGTCTCAACTCAACTTTCAGTGCCAACAAACTTCTGTATTACAATATTTTTACAGAACTCCCAATGCAATTATTTCCCCTCGATCTCAGACAAGAAGAAGAAAAGTGAATTCCTGATGGCAGAGATGAAATTGGAAGCAGACTTTGCAGCTGACACCTATGAAGTTGCATGCCACACATTGTTCTCATTATTTAAGAGGGAAAGTTCCAAAGCTGGGGACAGGTGTGGTTTCGTGTTACAATTACTTGCCTTTTATTATTTAACATTTTCCATCCTTCTGCTTTAAATATATACTTAATGGATGTTTTGCCATTGAATAAGAAATTTTAGGTTTAGGTTTAGGTTTATTGGTTTTGTATGCTGCCCACTCCAGAAGGACTCCGGGCGGCTCACAATAAATAGTGGGGGGGGGGGGGAATAAATAAGACAGTACAAACAATATTAAAAAATCCACAACAGTCACAATTGAGACGGAGCTGCAGAGGTGGGTTCCTACCAGTTCGCACCTATTCGGTAGAACCGGTTCATCAAATCTACCGAACCGGTTAGAAGAGGTTCCACCAGTGGACCCGGAAAGCAGGCCACACCTACAGAAGAGGTTCCAAAAATTTTTGAAACCCACCACTGCCACAAACACACACACAGACACACACAGAGACTGACACAGAGAGAGAGAGAAAGAGAAAGGAAGGAAGGAAGGAAGGAAGGAAGGAAGGAAGGAAGGAAGGAAGGAAGGAAGAAAGAAAGAAAGAAAGAAAGAAAGAAAGAAAGAAAGAAAGAAAGAAAGAAAAAAGAAAGAAAAAGAGTGAGAGAGAGATGAAAGAAAAAAGAAGAAAGGGACAGAGAGACAAAAGGAAGGAAGGAAGGAGAGAGAGAGAAAGAAAGAAAACTCATGGCCGGCAAGCCACTCCCACTAGGTCATATGGCTGGCAAGCCACTCCCACAAAGGAGGCCACACCCACAGAGTAGGTTCCAAAAAATTTTGAAACCCACCACTGCGGAGCTGGGTACTTCAACAGCCCCCAGGCTGCTGGAACAGCCAGGACTTAGTAGCTTTACGGAAGGCCGGGAGGGTAGTAAGGGTCCGGATCTCCACGGGGAGCTCATTCCAGAGGGCCGGAGCAGCAACAGAGAAGGCTCTCCCCTGGGCAGTCGCCAGCTGGCATTGGCTGGCAGATGGGACCCGGAGAAGGCCAAGCCTGTGCGATCGAATTGGTCTTTGGGAGGTAATTGGCAGGAGGCGGTCTCTCAGGTACCCAGGTCCGATGCCATGCAGGGCTTTATAAGTAACAACTAGCACCTTGAAGCGAGTCCGGAGACCAATGGGCAGCCAGTGCAGCTCGCGGAGGATAGGTGTAACGTGGGTGTACCTAGGTGCACCCACAATCGCTCGCGCGGCTGCATTCTGGACAAGCTGAAGTCTTCGAACACTTTTCAAGGGCAGCCCCATGTAAAGCTGCAGAGTTCATACTCAACCTTTTTTTAAGACTCTCAAAGTGACTCACACGTTCTTCTAAAAATCCATTAATATTGATCCCCCAAATTTAACGAGGTCATTACCTACTGTAATATTAGAATATTATAACAAATAGGGTGTCTGCATTGTAGCCAAAGATTCTTTTAAAGAATGATGCCATTAGAAATCCTTCAACTAACAGAAATAGGGGTGTCAAATTTTTCAAAGCCATCATCAAATTCTTAGAGTCTTTTTTATTGAGAAGACAAAGGGGGAATAATGTTAAGTAAACCTTTTGCTTTTAAGGTCCCATTTATCTCTGGGTTTGTTGAGAGTAGAAGATAGCAGTCAATTGTTTACCTATAAAGGATAATATTTGTACTTCAGGGTTGATTTATTACCTATCAAAGAGGGATCATCAAATGTTCTGAGCTAGCATTGTTTCCATAAACTTTGCCCTCTCTTCCAGGTTAGAGAGGACTATAACAAGCACTAAGCGTCACTTAAAAATACATAGATACTTTGTGAATTGATGATAATAAAAAAAATCCATGTCTAACTTCCTGTAGTTCCTTAATTAAAGATAGAATTGGGGTGAGAGACTGAGCATTTACTGGCTGGATGCCCTTTCTGATGCCTACATGGAGTTCACAGCAAATATTTTCTTTTTGTCCCCTGATAGAGAAACATCTGCTGCTACCTGGGCTTGAACTCTCAACTTTTCAAATGGGAGGCATGTGTCTTCACCACTAGGCCACCACACCACTTGAATTGATGATAATAAACTCTAATAAAGAATAAATATCTCTGAGTCAGCTTCTAGTGATCATGTACATTTTTGGCCATGGTATGGAAGTGATTTGGTATTATGATTTTTTTTTAAACTTTGGTTGGTTGCATAGCCATCCAGATATTTAGCTTGGATTGGACATTTTTATCTACCTAGTCCTTCAGAAGGACTCAAGTTCTTTTCAAGAACCTGAGATAGGCAGATATTGTTGTTGTTTTATTGTTTGTTGATTTTACATGCAAGGTATTTTAGCTATAACTGCCGCCACATTACTTGTTTTGTTTCTTTCAGTAAGCTGGTGATTATATTTGATATTACAGTACTGACAGCTTTTAATACTTGTGCTAGCTTTTTCTTTGCATTAAGATTCAATGCAAGCAATCTTGTTCTGTTCTGTGCTGTTTTAGATGCTCAATTATTCTTTATTTCTATTTTTTTTTAATTTAGAGGACTTTATTATTCCATTTGATAGTTGAGCCTACAACCTTGGGATTTTCTGCTATTCTTCCACCCCAATACAACCCAAACCTGGTTCTGTGTGTTTTCTGGATCCAGACTACATTATCCAGATCCTCTTTCGCATGAAGAAATATTAACGAAGCCCAACGGATTAATATATTATTGAGTAATCAGACTATATTTTCTGTTGAAATAAGAGTCAGGCGTAGATTGCTCGTGACAGCCCAAAAGGCAGAGTTATAAAATGGCAAGTTCAAAGACAAGTTTTTGTAACAAAAAATCATCGCAACTCCATAAATAGTAATTGCATTTCTTCTTTTTTTTTCAAAAAATATAGCCGTAAATACCATAAAAGAGTTATTTGGATGCTTCTTCCTGTTGGAAGTTAAAGAAATGAAGGACAATGAAGCTTCATTTCATTTCCTCCTGGAGCTTGAGGCAGCTATTAATTCTGCTGCCCTAGCCACATTTCCATTTTTCTCCCCTACTGGGACAAGCTTGAATCTGTCTGACAGTATGTTGTAGACATATTAGTGAAAGACATTAACCTTGGATGCCACTTAACATGTGGGAAGAGTTGTTAGTTCCTGCCCTGCGTATCATGATAAAACGAGAGCCAACCTGCACCGCAAAAATAAAGCCAGGCACTCTACGCTTGTTTCTACATCTGTCTTCATAAATTGTTCCTTTCGGTGACAGCAGCCACTGTGCATGAAAAGAGGAAGATGTGCATTAAATTCCCTTGAATACAACGATCACACTGGGATGTTCCAGAAAGATTTCGCAGCTTTCTAAGTCAAGCAGGAGTTTCTTCAAAATAACCTTTTCAACTTTGCAGGGGGAACGATGAAAAAAACAACAACAACCCTCTGTTGTTACCATTGGTAGAAACAGAATCAAGAAACTTTATGTCAAGATGAATAGAGGAATATATTCTGTAGATAGGATAGGATAGGATAGGACCGGTACCGGCATTCCCGGAAGTTAATTACTTCCGGGTTCACCGACGAACCGGTTCGTGCGAACCGGTGCGAACCGGGAGGAACCCACCCCTGTTCTGTGATGATATAACTCTTTCCTGTTCAGTTACAGTTATAACAAATCTTGTACACTTATGACCTTAGTTTCAGGTCATTCTGTTGACCAGGTTGCTGATGAAACTGCTATTGTTTTGACTTCTAGGGTTGGAATCATTGCTTCAAAGTGTGGTGTTTAGAAGATGATTTAAAACTGTTGGGAGCTTTGATGGCACTTTGAGTGGCACCAGGCAATACTCTTGGCATTTTCCTTCCAGATGTTTTGTTCCATGACTCAGTCACATGCCAACTGGAATCCCTTTTGATGAGATAGGTAGCTGTACAGATTTGATGCATGAATGAATGAATGAATGAAAAACATTAGAAAATGCCGACCCTTATAATTAAGGTGCAAGAGGATTCTATTGGGCGTTCCTCTGCAGGAGTCTGCTATGGTGCCCGATGAATTTCATTGGACACAATAAGAGCCTAATTCAAAAAGATAGATCAATATCAGAAAGGAAGGTTTCCAAGAACTACCAGTCAATGGGGCTAACTCAAAAGCCGATGCTTCTTAGGGCTTACAGCACTCACTGTGTAATTTCTCACTTGTAAATTAAAGTTTTACTAACAGCCCATTCAGGGCTTGTTAGCCTGCAGACTTATAGGCGGTCTAGCAGGAAAGCATGACGCCTCCACCATCTAGAGCTTAAATAATGGATTTCCCTTGTCTATTGATTGATAGGACTGGGTAGGTCTATTGGTCAGAATTAAATGGAGGCCGTGTTTGAACAGCAGGGTCCAATGTGGTAGCAGCTACAGATTTTCCCTACCAGATTTTACAATTGAAGAGCTATGAACTTCAATATGACCATTGTTAACTCCAGGAAGCAATAATAATAATAATAATCTTCTTCTTCTTCTTCTTCTTCTTCTTCTTCTTCTTCTTCTTCTTCTTCTTCTTCTCCTCCTCCTCCTCCTCCTCCTCCTCCTCCTCCTCCTTCTCCTTCTCCTTCTCTTTCTTCTTCCTCATGCTCCTTCTTCTCCTCTTCCTCTCCTCCTCCTCCTCCTCTTCTTCCTCATGCTCCTCCTCCTCCTCTTCCTCTCCTCCTCCTCTTCTTCTTCTTCCTCATGCTCCTTCTCCTCCTCCTCCTCCTCCTCTTCTTCTTCTCCTCCTCCTCTTCCTTTTTCTCCTCATACTTCTCCTCCTCCTCCTCCTCCTCCTCCTCCTCCTTTTCTCCATCTCCCTCCCTCCTACACCATCAACCATTTTATGCAATCCTCCAGAATTCAAGAGATCTCCTAATCATAAAAGAGAACTGAGTCAAACTCTTAATCTGTATCTCTTCTTCTAATCTCCTCTTCTAAATGACCCTTCCACATTTTACCTTCTGGCTAGTGCTGGTGTTTGGTGGGTGGCCCACACTCTAATTACATGAACTGTTCTGTCTTTCATTTTTTTTTTCTTTCTTTCAGTGATGTCATAACAAAACCAAATTCATGTGTCATCGGACAGGTTAATGAGTGTCACTGAAGTCGGTCCTTGTAGATCATCTTTACAGGTTAATCATGTAGGTCAATGAGCTTCCTTTGCAGGTTAATCACTACGGGGCAAAAATGCCAGTCAAGGATCACCATGTAGGTCAATGAACGGAGATCTGAGCACACAATCTCAAATGCTCTCCAAATGCAGTCACTTTTGATGCCTTCTAGCCTCCTCCTGCTATTCCTTAATGTTTTGCTTTTCTTCTCTTTCTTTCACATGAAAAAAAAAAACACCTCACAGGTCAGTTAAACATCTGTAGGGATTCTCAGTCATCCAGGTCATGGTTGTCCCAAAGGTGCTATTTTGTTTTGTTTTCATCAGGCAACTGGATTTTTTTTCTTTGTTTCTTTTGAAGAGGTTGCACTTCTAGCAATAGCAATAGCAGTTAGACTTATATACCGCTTCATAGGGCTTTCAGCCCTCTCTAAGCGGTTTACAGAGTCAGCATATCGCCCCCACAATCCGGGTCCTCATTTTACCCACCTCGGAAGGATGGAAGGCTGAGTCAACCCTGAGCCGGTGAGATTTGAACCGCTGAACTGCAGATAACAGTCAGCTGAAGTAGCCTGCAGTGCTGCACCCTAACCACTGCGCCACCTCGGCTCTATCTATCTATCTATCTATCTATCTATCTATCTATCTATCTATCTATCTATCTATCTATCTATCATCTATCATCTAATGTATCTATCTACCTACCTACCTACCTATCTACCTACCTATTTCTATTTCTCCATCCATCCATCCATCTATCTATCTATCTATCTATCTATCTATCTATCTATCTATCTATCTATCTATCTATCTATCTATCTAGCAATAGCAGTTAGACTTATATACCGCTTCATAGGGCTTTCAGCCCTCTCTAAGCGGTTTACAGAGTCAGCATATTGCCCCCAACAACAATCCGGGTCCTCATTTTACCCACCTCGGAAGGATGGAAGGCTGAGTCAACCCTGAGCCGGTGAGATTTGAACAGCCGAACTGCAGAACTGCAGTCAGCTGAAGTAGCCTGCAGTGCTGCATTTAACCACTGCGCCACCTTCTCATCCAAGAAACTTCTTCAGCTCTGACTGGATGTTAGGGAATGGAAGGATTTATACTCCTTGCAGACAGCTGGTCATTTGCATCCTTTTAGAGAGTCGTTGAGGCCACTTGGAGGTTTACCTGTGTCCTCAGGGTCACCTGAGTGGGGCAAATGGCACCTGCAAATTGTTCCTGTAGTCTGCAATTTTTTCCTCTGGAAATCCATTCCTCCTCCCACCCCATTCCAAGGGTCTCCATCCCAAATTGAATAGCTAAAAGTTTGTAGAGATTCTTAGTCCTCCAGGTGCTGGTTGTCCCAAAGGTGCTTTTTCAGGAGGCAACTGGACTTTCTTGGTTTTTTCTTGGAAGATGTTTTGCTTCTCATCCAAGAAGCTTCTTCAGTTCTCACTGAATGATGGGGAATGGAAGGATTTATACTCCTTGCAGACAGCTGGTCGTTAGCATCCTTTGAGAGAGTTGTTGAGGCCACTTGGAGGTTTATCTGTGTCCTCAGGGTCACCTGAGTGGTGCAAATGGTTCCTGTAGTCTGCAATTTTTTTTCCTCTGGAAATCCATTTCCTCCTCCCACCCCATTCAAAGGGTGTTCATCCCAAATTGTACAGATAAAGGTCTGTAAAGATTCTCAGTCATCCAGGTCATGGTTGTCCAAAAGGTGCTTTTCTTCCAGGAGGCAGCTGATCAATTAAAAAGCTATATCACAGGTCAGTTAAATATCTATATAATTCTATTATACAATAGACCCTTGATCACCAAGATCAAGTGTTGGTCAAGTGCTACAGGTGTCTTCCTATTTGTGCTATAAAGGTAAAGGTTCCCCTCACACATATGTGCTAGCCATTCCCGACTTAGGAGGCGGGACTCATCTCTGATTCAAAGCCAAAGAGCCAGCATTGTCTGAAGACATCTCTGTGGTCATATGGCCGGCATGACTAAATGGCGAAGGTGCATGGAATACTGTTACCTTTCCACCAAAGGTGGTCCCTATTTTTCTACTTGCATTTTTACCTGTTTTTGAACTGCTAGATTGGCAGAAGCTGGGACAAGGAATGGGAGCTCACTCCATTTCTTGGCGCTAGGGATTTGAACCTCCAAACTGCCGACCTTTCTGATCGACAAGCTCAGTGTCTTAGCCACTGAGCCACCACATCCCATGTTTATGCTATAAGAGGACAGAAAAGCTGGTATCATTCTATGCTTTGGTTAAGCCCATTGTCCGTACCAAACCAATGCGATATTATAGTGAAAGAAGCTCTTTTTAAAAATGTTTTCCTATGTTTCAATCAAAATGTGGGTAGCTACTTGATGTATGTCATCATATTCGTAGGAGATAACAACATTTTTAATATACGTTAAAAATGCACCATGGTGGTGCAGTGGTTTGAATGCAAGAATTGCAGGCTAATTCTGCTGACTGCCAACTGCCAGCAGTTCAAGTCTCACCTGCTCAAAGTTGACTCAGTCTTCCATCCTTCCGAGGTCAGTAAAATGAGAAGCCAGATTGTTGGGGGCAAGAGACCGACTTTGTAAACCTCTTAGAGAGGGCTGTAAAGCAATGTGAAGTGGTATATAAGTTTAAGTGCTATTGCTATTTACTACATTCACTTAGTTTTTGTCTTTTGATTTTCCTTTAAGTACTCCAAGGGCCCCGAAAGTATCAAAATGTCTGAAATCAGAAGCTGGAGTACCTTCAAGACTGGGATGTGTCTGGGATGTGTCTGTCTGTCTGTCTGTCTGACTGACTGACTGTCTCCCTGTGTGTGTGTGTGTGTGTGTGTGTGTGTGTGTGTGTGAGAGAGAGAGAGAGAGAGAGAGAGAGAGAGAGAGAGAGAGAGAGAGATCCTATTGCTAGAAGATTAAGTCAGGTTAATAAGCTTACTTACTGCCTATTCTTCCCATAGTGTTATTCTTCCCATAATGTGAATTAAGTTGGGATGAGCAATTGTCTACGGATGAAGGTAGACTTGAATGAAAAAAAAAATATGGGTGGCAGTTCTGTGTAGTGGTGAGAGTACTAGACTAGAATTTGGGAGACAATGAGCCTCTCCTCCCTGTAGCTGTGGAAGTCAACTGGATGGCTTTGGGCTAGTCAATTCTTTCTCATCCCAAGCCAACTGAAAGAGCTATTCTGAAGAAGAACATTTTGTACGTCACCCTGAGTTGCATAAAATCTAAGACGGGAGATAAATTAGTAAATACATTTAAAAAAAAAAAAAAAAAAACCTCCAGATCCTACACCAACATCTTAACTACTTCACTGCAGTGTCACTCAGTTTGCAGCATTTCCTGTACAGCGACAGTTACTAAGCACCGAAAAAATGGAACGCTGCACCTTATTTATAGCTAAGAGACTCTCCTGGTTTCTGATCAATATTATTCTATCTACCAATGCTAGCATCACAGTCAGAAAGAGAGCAGGTGAGGTTTATTCCTAGTAAATCAATAGGGTGTTTTTTCCCCCCTCTTTGCTATACAATTCTTTAGAGAATAGCCTTGGAATCCATATAGCAATGATTATCATTATATAGCTAAGTCCGAGTTGCTTTTTTTGCTATCTACGGCTTTTGATCCTGTAAAACCGAGAATTGATTTTTTCTTCTTCTTCACACACATGCACAAATCCTAAATCGATGTTGCGTTTCCATCGTGTGGTAGGTAGGCCAGAGCAGGTAGCTGTGTGGCATGTGACCACAGCATGTTGTAGAAAGAAGATGCTGGAAAGTTTCAAAAGCAGTGTTGTTGTTAGTTGCAAAGTCATGTCCGACCCATCACGACCTCATGGACAATGTTCCTCCAGGCCTTGCTATTCTCTACCATCCTCTGGAGTCCATTTAAACTCATGCCGACTGCTTCAGTGACTTCATCCAGTCACTTCATTCTCTGCCATCCCCTTCTTCTTCTTTTGCCCTCCATCGTTCCCACCATGAGGTTCTTCTCCATTGAGTCCTCCCTTCTCATTAGGTGGCCAAAGTCTTTGAGTTTCATCTTCAGGATCTGGGCTTCTGAAGAGCAGCCAGGGTTGATCTCCTCTAGGACTGATTGGTTGGATGGCCTTGCAGTCCTTCTTCTTTTGCCCTCCATCTTTCCCACCCTGAGGTTCTTCTCCATTGAGTCCTTCCTTCTCATTAGGTGGCCAAAGTCTTTGAGTTTCATCTTCAGGATCTGGCCTTCTAAAGAGCAGTCAGGGCTGATCTCCTCTAGGACTGACCAGTTGGATGGCCTTGCAGTCTTTCTTCTTTTGCCCTCCATCATTCCCAGCATGAGGCTCTTCTCCAGGGAGCCCTTCCTTCTCATTAGGTGGCCAAAGTCTTTGAGTTTCATCTTCAGGAACTGGGCTTCTGAAGAGCAGCCAGGGTTGATCTCCTCTAGGACTGATTGGTTGGATGGCCTTGCAGTCCTTCTTCTTTTGCCCTCCATCGTTCCCAGCATGAGGCTCTTCTCCAGGGAGTCCTTCCTTCTCCTTAGGTGGCCAAAGTCTTTGAGTTTCCTCTTCAGGATCTGGCCTTCTAAAGAGCAGCCAGGGTTGATCTCCTCTAGGACTGACCGGTTGGATGGCCTTGCAGTCCAAGGGACTCTCAGGAGTCTTCTCCAGCACCAGAGTTCAAAGGCCTCCATTCTTTGTCTCTCAGCCTTTCTTATGGTCCAACGTTCACAGCCATCCATTGCAACTGGGAAAACCAGAGCCTTGCCTATACACCCTTTTGTCGGCAGGGTGATGTCTCTGCTTTTTAGGATGCTGTCTAGATTTGCCATAGCGTTCCTCCCCAGGAGCAAGCATCTTTGTTTGTTTGTTTGTTTGTTTGTTTATTGGATTTATATGCCACCCTTCTCCCAAAGGACTCAGGGCGGCGTACAACATAAAAACATATCTTTGAATTTCTTGGGTACCTGGACATGGACATGGACTCTAAAAAGCTATCAGTTCCTGGACTCTAAAGAGCTATCTGGTTTCCATGTCTTGGTTGCAAGCAAGCAACATTTGGTGGAGATCCACATTTCTCATTGATTTTCCCCCATGGTGGAATTAACTGTCAGCCAGAAAGTCTTTGCTTCTAATGCTAGCTATCTTGCAAGATGTATAAACCAATCTTGCAAGCATGAATCGTTCTGGGCTGGAAGCTCCTGTATCTACTCCTTCAGATTTGTTTTAAAGAGCTTTCCACTTTGCGCGTGGCATCATGCAGCATTTGACCCTTTGAGGCCTACAAGCAAGCATCGTTCAGCTTAAATCAAAGGGCAGACCCATTGTGATTTCCACTCGAGACTGAAAAATAGAAGGGGCATCGCAGTCAGAAGGCCAGCTCTCTTCCCAAGCTTTGTCCAACTATCCTCAAGATCTTAATCTGTCATAAGTCATGTCAAACAACCACAAAATAGCATTTCTGTTTCAGGGGGGGAACTTGCTGGCTTCATTAAAGCCCTGTGCCCTGCAACACAAATAGGTTTTTCATCATTGTTATCTGTGTTCTCACTTAGGAGGTATGATAACACATATTTCATAATGCCAATTTTTTTTTTTTTAGCAATTCTCTCTCCCAACCTACTGTTTGTATTCTCGAGCTATTTTACTTTGTTTCCCTTCTAATTTAAAAAAAGCTTGGTATTCAGAAAAGAAATGCAGTGGCTCAGTGGCTAAGACGCTCAGCTTGTCAATCAGATTTGTTGGCTGTTCAGCGGTTCGAATCCCAAGCACCGTATAACGGAGTGAGCTCCCGTGACTTGTCCCAGCTTCTGCCAACCTAGCAGTTCAAAAGCATGTAAAAAATGCAAGTAGAAAAATTTGAACCACCTTTAGTGGGAAGGGAACACCGTTCTGTGCACCTTTGGCATTGAGTCATGCTGGCCACATGACCAGGGAGACGTCTTCGGGCAGCGCTGGCTTTTTGGCTTTGAAACGGAGCTAAGTACTGACTCCTAAAGTCAGGAACGACATATATGCAAGGGGAACCTTTACCGTTACTTTATTTAGAAATACAAATCACCCGAGAAGAATAAAGCCAGTAAAACTATTATTAAAAATAACCCTTTGGGGCAGAGAGCAAATAAGGAGGAATAATTCAAAGTAATACAAAACTATGTTTACTGTCATAACTTGAATTGATGTGACTAACAGCTTTTCAGTGAGGGGGAAATTATCAAATGATGATGAAAAAGGAGACCATCTTTGCTAAATTTTATATACCCTGTACCTATTTACTAGAGAGTAAATCTTATTTGTAAGATGCAAGCAATATCGGCTAGGTGACTGTTATTTTGAATTGACATTTTGTTAGAAATATGTTCAGTTTTTCAATAAATGTTATTTTCCCATTTTCCTATTTACTATCTGCCCAAAAGCAAAAACATTGGAAATCGCTTTATAATAACCCAGAACACTCCAGTGAGAATGGAAGATGTTTATATGTAAAATTATTCAAATCAGCCGTATATTTACCCTTCCCATACAGCTGGTTAATTCACGTCTGAACTCCCCCTAAAGTTGAGAAGTTAGATGGAATTCTTGGTTTGCAAATAGATTTATATGACTTTTAGTCTTTTAGGTTTTGAAATGATAATGCACCCAATTTCCCCATTCAAAATGTAATTAAATTTGAATCCAACCTAGTGCAAATGTAAATATCAAGTGAGCATCTGGATCAAACCCCAGGAAATGGTGATTTCTCTTCATGATGCTATTTCGGCTTTTGTAATTTTATTTTAAGGACGCTGTTACTGTTAAAAAAATATTTTTCTTTTCAGAAAAGCATTCCAGCTGAATTCCAGTAAGTTATACTACAGTAGCTAATTTATCAACCTCATTAGCCAACATGTTCTTGCTCATTCAACTTCCAACCCATGGACTTTATATTAATGTTTGCAATTTAACACAGTCACCCTGCAAGTCACAGCCTAACAACTTCATTATCTTCTCAATTGCAAATGAATAATTCCAAGACCAGCTTGCTCCGTGTTTCAAAAACGGTGGGAAAAATTTATGTAAAGGTTCCTCTTGCACATATGTGCTAGTCATTCCCAACTCTAGGGGGCAGTGCTCATCTCCATTTCAAAGCCGAAGAGCCAGTGCTCTCTGATGACAATTCTGTGGTCATGTGGCTGGCATAATTAAACGCCAAAGGCGCATCAAACGCTGTTACCTTCCCACCAAAGGTAGTCCCTATTTTTCTACTTGCATTTTTACATGCTTTCAAACTGCTAGGTTGGCAGAAGCTGGGACAAGTAATGGGAGCTCACTCCATTATGTGCAGAGGTGGGTTCCTACCAGTTCGCACCTATTCGGTAGAACCGGTTCGTCAAATCTACCGAACCGGTTAGAAGAGGTTCCACCAGTGGACCCGGAAAGCAGGCCACACCTACAGAAGAGGCTCCAAAAATTTTTGAAACCCACCCCTGGTCCTTGGATATGATTATTCTACACTATCATGCTCATATTTATCAAACTCAGTGCCTCTGTGAAAGGTAAGGATGACTACTGCGTTTGTGGTGCAATCAGAACATTGCATGTGTTGAAGTTGTTTTAACGCAAACCGAAGATGCCTTTTAAAAAACAAGTTTACATCATATTCTTATGCATGCCAGTGCTGTGTGTGAGGTAATTTAAGGGGGGTTCTGACAAGTGTCGTCGACATCTTCATATCCGGTCACATGGGCGGCAAGCCACTCCCATCCGGTCACATGGGTGGCAAGCCACTCCCACAAAGAAGGCCACACCCACAGAGTAGGTTCGAACAATTTTTGAAACCCACCACTGATTATGTGGCACTAGGGATTCGAACTGCTGAACTGCCAACCTTTCTGATCGACAAACTCAGTGTCTTAGCCACTGTGTCCCATGGGAAAAAATGTAGAGAGGCTTTATATTATAGAGAGACAGAATGTTAGCAATCCTGACATCAGAGGTTAATGGGTTTTTTTCTGTCTTCTGGTGCTTTCCTTCTTCAGGAGTCCAAACCATAGTTTCCTCTGCTTCCTTTCTTCAGATTTGCACTGGAGAATCTATGAAAAGTGGTCCGAGAAAGTCGAGGGAAACCTTATTGCATTCCAGTGGTACACTCTCTCATGTCAATTCAATTTGACTTGTTGCAGTCAAAGATCAGCCAATAGGTCATCATTAGTGGTGAGGAGAACTTAGCAGAGAGAAAGAAATTGATAAGGATGGTCTGTGTTGTTCCTCCGTGTCTGTGGGTATATGCACAACTTTGTATTTATTTATTTTCTTTGAAGATGTTTTGCTTCACATCCAAGAAGCTTCTTCAGCTCTGGATCCTTGGATGAGAAGCAAAATGTCTTCAAAGGGAAAAAAAAAAACCAAGGAAGTCCAGTTGCCACCTGAAAACGAAAGAAATAAAAATATTTTGAGTGCCTTTAATATTCCACTTATTTTTTTTTTAAAAAAAGGGATGATCCATCAACACATTACAAAATTATAGAAAAGAATAACAGTTGGACAAGACTTTAGAAGATCTTCTAATCCAACCCACTGCTTAAGCAGGAAACCCTACACCACTTCAGACAAATGACTATCCAACATCTTCTTAAAGACTTCCAGTGTTGGGGCATTCACAATTTCTGGAGGCAATTTCTGTTCCACTGATTAATTGTTCTAACTGTCAGGAAATTCCTCCTCAGTTCTAAGTTGCTTCTCTCCTTGATTAGTTTCCACCCATTTCTTCTTGTTCTACCCTCAGGTGCCTTGGAGAATAGTTTGACTCCCTCTTCTTTGGGGCAACCCCTGAGATATTGGAAGACTGCCATCATGTCTCCCCTGGTCCTTCTTTTCATTAAACTAGACATACCCAGTTCCTGCAACTGTTCTTCATGTGTTTTAGCCTCCAGTCCCCTAATCATATTTGTTGCTCTTCTCTGCACTCTTTCTAGAGTCTCCACATCTTTTTTGGCATCGTGGACACCAGAACTGTTCTAGATGCAACTGTTTTGATTTTAGATTGGAATATCTTTTTTTAAAACATTTTCATGAAAATCGTAATGAAAACAAAATCCAGTAAAAGGAAAAAAAGAGAGAGAGAACAGAGAACACAATGTATGTGAATATGAGGCAGGTTAAATGAAACATCCAAAAAAAAAGAAAGAAAAAAGAACAAGAGCAAAGGGAGCCAATTTAACAATATTGCACATTTAAAAAGGAAGAATTTCTAGTTGTTCAATATTAGCTACTTATTATTGAAAAATGCATTATTGAGTGGGAAAAGATGCCTAAGAGTTGCCTTAGGGAAGTGATAATTCATGTTCTGACAGGTAATGCATTTAATGCACGTATTTACTTTTCATTCATTCATTGTTTCTGTGCTAGTTGCCCAATCCACTAGAGATTTAGCTACCTCTTTAATGCAACTCATTAAAATATCAGACAAATTTCTATTATTAGAAAATTAGGAGAGAGTCTGATCAAATATGTTCATATAAGGGTGTGTTCATAAGGGAGAACCATAGATTTCATACACAATTACAAGTGGTACACGTTTAATATTAGTACTGGTAAGGGAGCGTGGTGAAAATAATCAATTATTTGGCCATATAGCTAGAATAAATAAAGACAAATTGGAAAAACAAATTAGAATGGAATGGAATAACAGAGTTGGAAGGGATCTTGGAGGTCTTCTAGTCCAACCTCCTGCCTTGACAGGAAACCCTATACCACTTCAGACAAACGGTTATCCAATCTCTTCTTTAAAACCTCCAGTGTTGGGGCATTCACAACTTCTGGAGGCAAGTTGTTCCATTGATTAATTGTTCCTCATTGTTAGGAAATTTCTCCTTAGCTGCTTCTCTCCTTGAATTGTTTCCACCCATTGCTTCTTGTTCTACCCTCAGGTGCTTTGGAGAATAGCTTGACTCCCTCTTCTTTGTGGCAACTTCTGAGATATTGGAAGACTGCTATCATGTCACCCCTGGTCCTTCTTTTCATCAGCTGCCATCTCAACCTAGACATACCTGTTTGCAAATTAATTGCAAATTTATGCAAGAAAAGTGAAAAGGTTGAGATGGCAGCTGATGGGATCTTGAAATGGAAAGAGGTCAAGAGGTCAAGAGCAAAACACAATATATGAAGCAATGCATGGAAGTGATAGAAGCAATTTGGGCAATTTGTGAAGGACAGAGAAGTTGAATGTCAGACAGCAAAGATCAGGTCAGCACATGAAAGTCTAATTAAACTGATTTATCGCTAAACAATTTATGCATAGGAATCTTCTCAACTAACGTTAATACCACTTTATAATGCCTTGGTAAGGCCATACGTGGAATACTGCAACTAGTTTTGGTCGCTACAATGTAAAAAAAGATGTTGAGACTCTAGAAAGAGTGCAGAGAAGAGCAATAAAGATAATTAGGGGACTGGAGGCTAAAACATAAAGCTGTATTACTATTAGTCTTCTCATCGTTCCTATCAACCATCTCCTCCCAGTTTATAAGGCCTTGGTAAGGCAACTCTTGGAATACTGCATGCAGTTTTGGTGGGCATGATGTAAAAAAGATGTGGAGACTCTAGAAAGAGTGCAGAGAAGAGCAACAAAGATGATTAGGGGACTGGAGGATAAAACATATAAAGAATGGTTGCTGGAATTGGGTAGGTCTAATTTAATGAAGAGAAGGACTAGGGGAGATATGATAGCAGTCTTCCAATATCTCAGGGGCTGCCACAAAGAAGGGAGAGTAAAGCTCTTCTCCAAGGCACCTGAGGGTAGAACAAGAAGCAATGGGTGGAAACTAATCAAGGAGAGAACCAACCTAGAACTAATGAAAAAACTTCCTGACAATGAGAACAGTTTATCCAGGGAATTCTTCACCTCCATAAATTGTAGGTGCTCCACCACTGTAGATTTTAAAAAAGAGATTGGATAACCATTTGTTTGGAATGGTATACGGTCTCCTGCTTGAGCTGAGTGTTGGACTAAAAGACCTCCAAGGTCCCTTTGAACTCCATTATTCTGTAAAACATCTGCAAGGAAACCACCAAACTCAGAGAGTCCCAAAGACCCCACAATTCAATCGTAAGTTACAAATATTCTCTTCTCTAGAGATGCCCTTGTCCCATCTATACATAATCAAGCAGGTTGATTATATATGTGAGAACTGGCTGAGCATCGTATCATCATATCACATCATAGTAAATATCATATTATATTGGTATTATAAATCATAACATAGCATGGATGGAAAGTAATCAAGAATGAAATCACATCATAATAAATATCATATTATATTGATATTATAAATCATAACATAACATGGATGGAAAGGACTCAAGAATGAAATGAGCACTGCAAAGTCATGATATGAGGACTTCTCCTTATCTCGCAACGTCACAGGACAAGCGGGACAACAAGCAATTGATGGAAACTAATCTAGGGGAGAACCAACCTAGAACTAAGCAGAAATTTCCTGACAGTTAGAACAATTAATCAGTGGAACAGAAGTTGCCTCCAGAAGTTGTGAATGCTCCAACACTGGACGTTTTTAAGAAGTTGTTGGATAACCATTTGTCTGAAGTGGTGTAGGGTTTCCTGCCAAAGTAGGGGCTTGGACTAGAAGACCTCCAAGGCCCCTTCCAACTCTGTTATTCTATCATTCTACCTGCCTGGATTTAGATAAGGATCAATGGAATCCACGTTCACTTGTGGCTACGTAGCGATCCTTGGCTGATCCCTCTTTTAACTCTGTCCCCAGCAGTTGTGGGTTGCAGGCAGTACAGGCGTACCGGAGCCTGCCCAGAGCACTGGATACCATTCCGGTATAGTGCTACAGAGGGCCCACCCGCCTGTCCGAGCTCCTTACCGATCTTTTAAGTCTTCGGCAATTCTGCGCACATGCACAGCATGTACAGCGCCTGTGCGATGCTCCGCTGAGCAGCTGGAGCATCGCTGAGGCTTGTGGAGGTGCTAAGACACATGCGCGCTGCGTGCATCCATGTGGACGCCACCGGACCTGTTCCAACCATACCGGAACCCACCACTGGTCCCCAAGTTTTGCCAGCCCTTGTTCTGTCTAGAGTGAGCTAATTCCTTTTCCTTTCTCGGATCATATGCCCTAATTTCTGTTTCTTACTCCTTTCCGGTGCTTTGAATAATGCTGTTTCCTCTGCAAGAAAATACTGTCAAAGGAACGTGTGCAATTATCAATTCTCACTAATTCCCATTTCGCTTTGTGAAATAAGTAGACTTCATTCAGTCGTGGCAAACTCGAATTCCATTGACTTCAAACAGCTTAGTATGTCTAAATATGGATCTAAATCTTGGCAATTAACCGCACGAAGATTGGCACTGTTCTCCCTTTTAATATAAGAAGTGAAATCTTTTTAAACAAGCAAACAGAATATTTAAATCTATGAATGTGTTATTTGTTATTTTGATTGCCGTTCCTGTCCAAAATTCCCTAATGCTTTCACACAGATGTTACATGATTTTATGACTGCTCATAATTCCTTTAATGATGCATTTCTATGCTGCTTGGTAGGAAAATTGAAGAGATTTAGCAAGTTAGGACAAAAGGCTGTCACAGTTTCCTGTTATAGCTTCCCTATTGATCAGAGATCAGAATCCTTGGAAATTTGGAAATTTCTGTTCTGAACAAGTAGCAATAGCAATAGCAGTTAGACTTATATACCGCTTCATAGGGCTTTCAGCCCTCTCTAAGCAGTTTACAGAGTCAGCATATCGCCCCCACAGTCTGGGTCCTCATTTCACCCACCTCGGAAGGATGGAAGGCTGAGTCAACCTTGAGCCGGTGAGATTAGAACCGCTGAACTGCAGATAACAGTCAGCTGAAGTGGCCTGCAGTACTGCACCCTAACCACTGCGCCACCTCGGCTCTTGACTATGTTGTGATAGCATTTGTATTACTTCTCTGAGCAGCCCCAACACAAAAAGATAATTGCACCAAGATCACTAAGGGCTTGTTCTTTTCATTTATGATGAATCCATGATGGGTCACAACAGACTTGAACCCTGGACCCTATCTAACAAAATGAAATTCAATGTAGAAGAAAGGAAAGTCTGACACTTAGGCAAGAAGAACCAAAAGGACACTTATAAACTGTATGAAACCACGCTTAATAGCAGTAACTGTGAGTGAGATCTTGGAGTTTTAGTAGACAACAAGCTAAATATGAGCCAGCTGTGTGCAGCGGCAGCCAAAAAACCCCGAATGCAATCCTAACTTGCATTACAATGTCAACCCATAAAGCATTGGCATGTTGTTATAAGTTGTCATGGTGAGGAAACGGGGGGGGAAGCACATTCCACGCATAGCTTCGGCTAGTGTCGGATCTCAGATTAATACAGCAGGCTTGGGAGGCATGCACCTTGTTGGAGAATGTGAATTATGACCCAGACTCAGGGGAGGGAAGGAACAGGGCTAAAATTCAGCCATAATTCAAATGAGGTTAGATCTGACTGCAATGAGGTATTGCCGAAATGGTGTTCCTAATAAATGACTGGTTTTCTTTTGAAACTTGGCTTGAGGCTCATGAATTAATCAGGACATCTTTCAGAAACCTGAATGTACAGAGGAATTAAATGAAGATCAACTGAGGTACTAATACCACTCCATAAAGTCTTAGTAAGACCATACCTAGAATGCTGCATCCAGTTTTGGTTACCAAACTATAAAAAAGTTGTTGAGACTCTGGAAAGAGTGCAGAGAAGAGCAACCAGGATGATTAGGGGACTGAAGTCTAAAACATACGAAGAACAGTTGCAGGAACTGGGCATGGCTAGTCTAGTAAAGAGAAGGACCAAGGGAGACATGATAGCAGTCTTCCAATATTTGAGGGGTTAACACAGAGAGGAGGGGGTCAAGCTGTTTTTCAAGGCACCCGAAGGCCAGACAAGGAATAATAGATGGAAACTGACCAAGGAGAGATTCAACATAGAAATAAGGAGGAACTTTCTGACAGTGAGAACAATCAACTCATGGAACAGAATCAGTGGACGCTTTCAAGAAGAGACTGAACTGCCATTTGTCAGAAATGGTGTAGGGTCTCCTGCTTGAGTGTGGGGTTGGACTAGATGACCTCCAAGTTCCCTTGCAACTCAGTTAATCTGTTACTGTCCTCCTGGATCTGAAAAAAAAAAAGATAATTTTCTGGTTAGGAAAGTTAGTGAATCACTTCGCAGGTAGATTAAATATGGAGATTGTTTATACCAGAGTGGTTTTCTTCCAGTAGTTCATAAGCATCATCTATTTCGGGCTGGTCCTCAATCTCATTACCAGCCTAGTGGTCATTCTTCAGATCATAGTTCATCTATCTATCATAGCCACAATGTCATAGGAAATTTTCTATCAGCTGTGTGGCATCTGTTAATGATTATTTTATTATGATTCATTGGAGCAATCTGCCTGTGGCATGATATTTTCTAGTTGTCAACCCAGAAGGTAGTGGTGGGTTTCAAAAAATTTTCGAACCTACTCTGTGGGTGTGGCCTCCTTTGTGGGAATGGCTTGCCGGCCATGTCTGTCTGTCTGTCTGTCTGTCTGTCTGTCTGTCTCTCTCTCTCTCTCTCTCTCCTTCCTTTTGTCTCTCTGTCCCTTTTTCCTTTTTTTCTTTCATCTCTCACTTTTTCTTTCTTTCTTTCTTTCTTTCTTTCTTTCTTTCTTCCTTTCTTTCTCTTTCTCTCTCTGTGTGAATCTGTCTCTGTGTGTGTGTGTGTGTGTGTTTGTGTGTGTGTGTCTGTGTCAGTGGTGGGTTTCAAAAAATTTTGGAACCTCTTCTGTAGGTGTGGCCTGCTTTCTGGTGGAACCTCTTCTAACCAGTTTGGTAGATTTGACGAACCGGTTCTACCGAACTGGTGCGAACTGGTAGGAACCCACCTCTGCCAGAGGGGTTCTTACGAGGAATGTAGAATAGAAAGAAGGTCCAATAATGTAGCGTTGGACCAAAGACTGGGAAGTGACAAACAGAAGCTGTAAATTCCAGTTGCTTTCAAGTGCTACAACCATCTCAGCTACTTTCGGGGAAAATAAAAGGTCTCCATAACCGAAGCTCAAACTGCTCAGACATTCAGTCAGTGATATTTTACTTGTCAGTGAATTGTACCTGAAATGACATTTCAGGAAACTTTGGAGACTGAACGGAATTCAAAGAGCCAGCAATTCGAAAACTGGAGAATGTGTTTGAGGTTGCACCGGGAGAAGAGTGGTTACCAAAACATGGGGAGAACACAGTTCCTTTCTAGCCTTCAACGGTTGGAAGACACTTTGAGTACTCTATCCAGTTCTGAGCATCAGATTTTAGAGAGAGATTTTGGAGACATTGAAATATCAATAAGGCTAGAAATTAGGGACTGAGAAATCAAGAGTGGGGAAACTAAGTCTGTTTAGACTTGAAAAAGGTTGTCTGAATGTATATGTAATGTCATTTCTGAAGTACCCGAAGGAGATTGCTTAGGAAAAGGTCAAGGCTTCTTCCTTCCTTCCTTCCTTCCTTCCTTCCTTCCTTCCTTCCTTCCTTCCTTTTTCTTTCTGTCTGTCTTTCTTTCTTTTTTCCTCCCTCCCCCCTCTCTCTTCCTTCCTTCCTTCCCTTTCTCATTCCCTCCTTCCTTCCTTTCTTTTTCTTTCTGTCTGTCTTTCTTTCTTTTTTCCTCCCTCCCCCCTCTCTCTTCCTTCCTTCCTTCCCTTTCTCATTCCCTCCTTCCTTCCTTTCTTTTTCTTTCTGTCTGTCTTTCTTTCTTTTTTCCTCCCTCCCCCTCTCTCTTCCTTCCTTCCTTCCCTTTCTCATTCCCTCCTTCCTTCCTTTCTTTTTCTTTCTGTCTGTCTTTCTTTCTTTTTTCCTCCCTCCCCCCCCTCTCTTCCTTCCTTCCTTTCTTCCTTCCCTTTCTCATTCCCTCCTTCCTTCCTTTCTTTTTCTTTCTGTCTGTCTTTCTTTCTTTTTTCCTCCCTCCCCCTCTCTCCTTCCTTCCTTCCTTCCTTCCTTCCTTCCTTTCTTTCTTTCTTTCTTCTCCAGAGTATAAGACATTGGAATAAAGTCTATACATCAGAATAAAAACTACAAGAAAGCCATTTTGCTTGAATATTACAAAAAACTGTTTTTATTTTATGTTAAACATTTGATATGGTGGTACCAGTTGTCCAGATGAATGGTAAAATGCCTGTCAGAATGTGACCAAGTAAAGGTTTGAACGTCATTGGGGTCATTTAATTTGCTTTTCTACACAATATAGAAATGTAAGTTTTCTCATGGATAGTAATAGCGTTAATTAATGTGACATTTGACCCTTGTTTTTCAGGACCAAGACAATTTGCTCTGGCTGAAGTAGCAAACCTGAAATAAATGAAGGAGACATGAAAAGGGTCAGGCTCAAGGAATCCAAACCTTTCATAAGGTTGCAACATTTTATTTGTTTTAGTTGCATTTTATTTTATTTTACTTGCAAGATTTATTCAAGCCTATAAACAGGAATCTAGTCCAGTGTTTCTCAACCTTGGCGACTTTCAGTCCTGTGGACTTCAACTCCCAGAATCCCCCAGCATAGCATAGCTGGCTGGGGGAATTCTGGGAGTTGAAGTCCAAAGGACTGAAAGTCGCCAAGGTTGAGAAACACTGATATAGTCAACTGAAGTTCAACATTAAATTGGCACCAGATAAGACTCAACAAAAGTGCATATAGCCAAGGTTATGGTTTTCTCATTTGCAATGTATGGCTGTGGAAGCTGGACCATAAGGAAGGATGAGCGCCACAGAATCGAGGTCTTTGAACTATGATGCTGGAGAAGATGGACTACAAGGTGATCAAGCTGGTCAGTCCTAGAGGAGATCAATCCTGACTGCTCTTTAGAAGGCCAGATCCTGAAGAGGAAACTCAAATCCTTTGGCCACCTAATGAGAAGGAAGGACTCACTGGAGAAGAACCTCATGGTGGGAAAGATGGAGGGCAAAATAAGAAGTGGATGACAGAGAATGAGGTGGCTGGATGGAGTCACTGAAGCAGAAGGTGTGACCTTAAATGGACTCCGGAGGATAGTAGAGGACAGGAAGACCTGGAGCAATGCTGCCCATGGGGTCGCAATGGGTTGGACACACCTTAACAAACAACAACAAAGGCTCAACAGATTTCAGGGTGTGTGTGCACTTGGAGCACTTGTTGGAATGCAGCAACTCCAAGCTGATGACTTCTTTAACTCCACCCCCAGCTCTTCTTCTAAAAAAGGGTGCCCAAATGATATATTTTCTTTTGGGATTCTTTTTTTAAAATCTTTGTTGTATCCTGGGTTTCTCTCCCTCCAAACGAATGCTATTGAACATAAACATGGGTGGCCAGCCAGAAGTTGTGTACTTGGTCAAGGGTATCTGGAAGATGACAGATCTCTGAATTTGAACAAAAACTAGAACTTCATTTAGCTAATATTGGCATTTCAAACTAAGATACATTATTGTAAGGATTGCTTCATGGGGCTTAGAGTCCAGTCCAATACACAGAAGCTTACAAATGAGAATTAATGACCTAGAGTTGTGAGTTGGCATGATGGGAGGTGAATAATGGACCATTAACTCAAGATTTTTTCTCAGCGCTTTAGGTGGAAAATGGACTGGAGAGAAAGTTTCAGTTCATGATTATCTGACCATCTGAGAATTATTCATTACATTTCATTTGATTATTTAGGCTTTGATAGATTACAGAGACCTGTTGCAAATGTCTTACAGTTGTTCAGTCATTGCCTTGTTAACAGCGTGAGACTAACTAACTTGGAATCTTCGTCACTTTCAAAACTCTATGCAAAAAAAGCTATACAAAATAGCAGGAAAAACTGTGGCAGATGTCATGTTTTCCAGGACACGAATGCAGCTGCCATCTGGGTTTTTAAAAAAAGGTTTACCTTCAAAAAGAAGGAAACATGAACTGTGCTCTCGACCTGAGTTTTTGTGGGTGAGGTTCATGCAAGCTGTTGGCAGAAGCATAAAGTAATGACTTCTGATTCCTAATTTTGACTAGGGATTTTTGACCAAGGATTCCTATCAGCATTTTGTTGATTGCATCTTATGATTTATGAATGTATTGATGATTTCGTTGCTTGTATGTTCACCGAGAGCTTATGCACCAGATAAATTCCTTGGGTATCCAATCATACTTGAAAATAAAGAATTCTCTTTTCCTCTCCTCTCTTTTCTCTTCTCTTCCATTCCTTGTTCTCTTCTTCTCTTCTCTTCTCCTCTTCTCTCCTCTTTCCTATTCTATTCTCCATTCAATTATTATATTCTATTATATTCCTTGTTCTCTTCTCTTCTTTTCTACTCTATTCTTTCCTCGTCTCTTCTAGTCTCTTCTCCTCTTCTCCTCTACTCTTTCCTCTGCTCTGCTCATCTCTCCTCTCCTCTTTCCTATTCTATTCTATTCTCCATTCAATTCTTATATTCTATTCTATTCCTTGTTCTCTTCTCTTCTTTTCTACTCTACTCTTTCCTCTTCCCTTCCCTTTCCTTCTCTTCTCTTTTTTTCTCTTTCCTTCTCTTCTCTTCTCTTATATGTATTGATATGAAGCAGCTTGGATATCCCCAGGCTGTGGGGATTCAGAGAGATCATACTGAGTCCATGGAAATAGTAAAGATGCCCTCAAGTTGAACTTTTGGATATCCCATTGGCCCAACCATGCCAGCTTTCTTGACTGCAGGATAGAAATGGTTTCCCATTGTCATTTCCCAGTCTTTCTGACTGTTCAATTGAGCCTATTTCTCTAAGTTTTCCGGAGCTAATCCTGCTGAACATCTCAACCCAAATAAGAACCATCAAGGTCTGCTACCTGCTGGAATTTTAATACACAGCTTCTTTGTCTCCCATAGGAAGTTCCTTTTCATTCTAATGGAATTCCCTCACCTTTGGCAGCAGCAGAGAGTTGGATTTCCTCATTGGATCCTGTTTTCCTTGAAAATCTCAGCCAAAAACTGCAATGGAAATAGTTCTGTTTGGAAGTTAGATCAGTGCCAAATGCCAAGTGGACTTATAAGATTATAATGGGTCCCTAAAGCATCCTAAAAGTGTTCTGTAGTATTACTAATAGACTAGTACTGTATGTTGTAACATTCTAAATAAGACTTGATGGATTTTCAATTGAAAAAGAACTTAAAGAGTTACGTTTAGAGATCTTGTCTATGTTTGTATGTGTACATAGAGATATATAGATAGACAGACAGACAGATATCTATCTATCTATCATCTATCTAAGCCATTTAGCTAGCTAGCTAGCTAGCTAGATAATCTATCTGTCATCTATCAACCATCTATTTATATCTTGTCTGTCTGAATGTCTATCTATCTATCTATTGATAAAGATAGATAGATGATAGATAGATAGACAGACAGACAGACAGACAAAAAGACAGACAGACAGACAGACAAGATATAAATAGATGGTTGCTAGATGACAGATAGATTATCTATCTATCTAGCTAAATGGCATAGATAGATGATAGATAGATAGACAGACAGACAGACAGACAGACAGACAGACAAGATATAAATAGATGATTGCTAGATGACAGATAGATTATCTATCTATCTATCTATCTATCTATCTATCTATCTATCTATCTATCTATCTATCTATCTATCTATCTAAATGGCATAGATAGATGATAGATAGATAGATAGATAGATAGATAGATAGATAGATAGATAGATAGATAGATAGATAGATAGATAGATAGATGATAGATAGTTAGGCAGGTGGAAGGAAGGAAGGAAGGAAGGAAGGAAAGAAAGAAAGAAGACAGACAGACAGACAAGATATAAATAGATGGTTGATAGATGACAGATAAATTATCTAGCTAGCTAGCTAAATGGTATAGATAGATGATAGATAGATAGATAGATAGATAGATAGATAGATAGATAGATAGATAGATAGATAGATAGGCGGGCGGACAGACAGACATGTTTTAAAAGAATGCTCTTGTCCCCCTTTGGAGGTGTAATACAGTAGTAGTGGGAAACAGAGAAGAAATCTTATTAATTTCCATCAGCCATGAAAATATTGTAACCACTGATGTGTGACACATCCACACACATGCTCGCAATTCAGTTAGAGACCTTATTTATCTAGTTATTAGAATCTTCAAAATATTTTTCAGCGCAAAAATAAAAAGGACCTCCTCAGAGACTTTCACTTTGGAACTTGACATCGCTTTGAAACTTTAATAAGCTATCTAACTCAGAAAATAAAGAATGAGGAACTGCCTTTTAAAAATACAGAAAAATGTCAATACATTTAAAATTACTCTATACCCATTTGATGACGATGATGACGATGACAATGATGATGCCTAGGTGTAATGGAATGTGTCCCTGAAGGAGAAGAGGAGGAACAAATTAAGAGACACTGCAATCCCAAACTGCATAAGGGGGAAAGAAAGAGGTTCATGGCAGCCACATTCTAAAATCTCTCATGATACATCTAGTAGGTAAGATAATTATACTTTTACTTCGGCAAGATTCTGTCCACAGAGTGTGAGCAAATAAAGAGCCATGCTGGTGTAGTGGTTACTGTGCAGTATTGCAGGTTAATTCTTCCGACTGCCAGCAGTTTGATCCTCACCAGCTCAAGGTTGACTCAGCCTTCCATCCTTCCAAGGTTGGTATAATGAGAACTCAGGTTGTGGGCAATATGGTGATTCTGCAAAACTAATTAGAGAGTGCTGTAAAGCATTATGAAGTGATATATAAGAGCTGAAGAAGCTTCTTGGATGAGAAGTGAAACACTTTCAAAGAAAAAACAGAAACCCATTTGGAACAATCATGATCTGGATGACTGAGAATCTCCATAGACAACTCTTGAAATTAATTAGCAATAGCAATAGCAGTTAGACTTATATACCGCTTCATAGGGCTTTCAGCCCTCTCTAAGCGGTTTACAGAGTCAGCATATCACCCCCACAATCTGGGTCCTCATTTTACCCACCTCGGAAGGATGGAAGGCTGAGTCAACCCTGAGCCGGTGAGATTTGAACTGCTGAACTGCTGATCTAGCAATCAGTTGAAGTGGCCTGCAGTACTGCACTCTACCCACTGCGCCACCTCGACCCTCTCTCTTGCTTTAGAATGGAAAGAGTACTGGAAAATATTATGAAAATGCACGAGATAATATTTTGTGCAGCTTGACTTCCATTGTCTGAAACTAGTATAGCTGTGGGGATTGGCAAGGAAGGAGAATTAAAATATCTATATCTATAACTATCTATAGCTATAGCTATGTCACCTATATCTATCATTTATACCTATTATATTGTTTAGCTTTCTTTTCTTCCTTCCTGCCGTATAAATGTTTTGGGCAAAATTCTTCTCTGCATTGATGATTTCAAAGATACTGGAATCATCTCCCCAACTTAGAATAGAATAACAGAGGTAGAAAGGACCTTGGAGGTCTTCTAGTCCAGCATCCTGCTTAGGCCATTACACTAATTCAGACAAATGGTTATCCAACATCTTCTTAAAAGCTTCCAGTGTTGGAGCATTCACAACTTCTGGAGGCAAGTTGTTCCACTGATGAATTGTTCTATCTGTCACAGGGGTGGGTTTCTCGCCCCGTTCCAACCGGATCGGTTGGAACGAGGCCGGCGGTGTCCTCACGCATGCACGCGGCGCGCGCGCGCTCGCACACAGCATCCTCGCGCACGCACGCGGCGCGCACATGCATACTAGCATCTGCGCAATGCTCCAGCTGCTCCTGGAGGATCGCGCAGGCATTCTGCGCATGCGTGGAAAGCGCGAAATTCGAAAAAACCGGGTAAGGAGCGGGCGCGGGTGTGCGGGCGCGCGCGGGCGCGGGGGGGGGGGGGGCTTCGCCGTTCCCGGAAGTTACTTACTTCCGGGTTCGGCGACCAACCGGATTGTAGGGACCGGTGCGAACCGGTCGAAACCCAGCCCTGATCTGTCAGGAAATTTCTCCTCAGTTCTAAGTTGCTTCTCTCCTTGATTAGTTTCCACCCATTGCTTCTTGTTCTGCCCTCAGGTGCTTTGGAGAATAGCTTGACTCTCTCCTGTTTGTGGCAACCCCTGAGATATTGGAACTCTGCTATCATGTCTCCCCTGCTCCTTCTTTTCATTCAACTAGACATCCCCAGTTCCTGCAACCGTTCTTCATATGTTTTAGCCTCCAGTCCCCTAATCATCTTTGTTGCTCTTCTCTGCTCTCTTTCTAGAGCCTCCACATCTTTTTTACATGGTGGTGACCAAAACTGGATGCCGTATTCCAAGTGTGGCCTTACCAAGGCATTATCAAGTGGTTTTAACACTTCACGTGATCTTGATTCTCTCCTTTTCTTGATGCAGCCTAGAACTGTGTTGGCTTTTTTGGCAGCTGCTGCACACGGCTGGCTCCTATTTAAGTGGTTGTCCACTAGGACTCCAAGATCCCTCTCACGGTTACTACTATTGAGCGAGATACCACATATGTTGTGCATTTGGTTTTTCTTGCCTAAACGTAGAACCTGACTTTTTCAGAAACAAACATGATAAGCTCTTTCTTAGATGTTGCAAGGCATTCGATTGCCATATCGGGGTGTCAGTTTTGCGTGCTTTTCTTGATACATATTTTTAATCAACCAAAGCCATTTGTGTATGGGATGCGTTATTACGAGGAACCTATCATATCAAGGCTGCCATTTGTTTATTTGAAAGAAACTAAAAGTGCCCATAAACCAAGCCACAATATACGAATACTTAAATTATTGCTCTGTTTCAGAACTCTGTTTCTAAGCAACCCACACTTGAGTTGCAGGCACAGGTAGAAGTTATTTTTCTTTCTCTCAAAGGTCTCCAGGGATCTGAAACCTCCATAAAATCCAGGCTTTATAAAAATGATTGTTGGCTTCAATACGAATTTCAGATAGAGGAATAAAAAAAAATACACAGTCTAGATTTCCAGAATCCAGGAAAAAAATTGGTTATTATCTTGATGGGTTAACTTGTGGGTTTCTCTTCTCCTCCTCTTTTGCTGGTTATTTTGTTTTCAGACTAAAATAATAAATGGATACTGTGCACTAGATTATCAGAGTGACCCTTCTGTCTCCATTGCCCTGTGAAATAATGACCGTTTCTCTCTGGCTTGTTGTTGATTCCCATGTTGTTCTGCTATAGAGAGTGAACGAAAGTCGACAAGGAGAACTTGAGAATTGCAACGATAGCTGGAAATGGACAGTAGCAAAAATGATGAAAACATGCCAAAATATGACATTAACCATCACGGTCCTCATGTAATGCCGCCCCTTGCACAACTCCTCAGATTCTTCTCCAGAGTTTGGCTCAAGCTCATCCCTGGCACATCAGGAACTGTTATTAATTAATGGAATTAATTAATAAGGAAGTCATTAATTAATGACTTTGAACAGCTGCTGAAAGAAATTTACAAGGGGATTCAGCTGGGGACGGCTTGCAGGGGTGAATGGTCAGTGAAGAGGAGGAGGAACTGCCTTCTGTGATGGATCCGAGAGCACACAAGGCAGAGAAAAGACAAGAGCAATGGAGATCTGCCAGATTACTCGGAAGGCCCCGCCTGTCTTGATGGACTGCACCAGAAAACTATTTAGAATGGCAGGCAGAGGGAGCCATTGCTGGGAACAATGTGTTTGGTGTCAGGGTTCTGACCGTTGCCTTAATTAAATCATGAGCCTTGAGCCAAGCTTCAAAATAAATCCTGTTATTTATTAGGAGCTTCATGTCGGCACATTCCAAGTGAAGGCAACTCTAACCTCACTTAATTCATGCCCTGGCTTTGACCCTGTTCCCCCCTACCCCAAGTTGTTTCATCAATCACATTCCCCAATGAAGCAATTTTGTGGGTTGTAAAAGTCTCTCTCTCCAGCCACCGTGGGTCTCCATGGAGATGGCCTTGACATAGAGATGTCTGGAATGCACTTTTGCTTTTACTAAAGTGCAATTCCTTCCCTGCAGCTGTGAGGCTCTGTTCCCCATCCCCCTGCCTATGGCAACTCGAGAGCAGGTCAGGAATGCTTTGTGAGTTGACATTTGGTTTATGACTGTGTGTTTGTGCCTTGGAGACTCTGAACTTCTTTTGACAAGTGAACTCTTGTGGGTGCAATTCAGTTTGGCCTGGGGGGTTTTAAATTTAAATTGGTGGACCAGGGGGTTGGACTAGAAGACCTCCAAAGTGCCTTCCAACTCTGTTATTTTGTTTTCTGTCACTGTTCCTTGGCTAATTTACCTGATAAATTAGCATTGAGAATAACGATTTAGTAAGAACCACACTTAATCGCGCAGATCATCCCAGTTCAATCCTCCAAAATGAATATGCATATCTTTTTAATTAGAAATCTATAGTATTCTCAAAACCTGTTTCTCGACTTTATCTATTTTTATTTATTTATTTAAATATTAATTTCATTTATTAAATGTATTGATCTACCGTACAGTACATGGGTCAATTTTACAGGGTTGAAGTACTGTTCTGACCCCCCTCGTCCCACACCAACAAACACTCCAAGCCAAAGGTAAGTTACTGCAAACAGGTCCTTGGCGGCAAACTGGCACAGACAAGCTTGGGCAGCAATAAACACAGATAAGGCTTGGCAGCAATCCAGCCTGCCAAGCTCACAGTAATGTTCTTTGACATTTGTTCCTGCATTGACTTCTGCAAGAGGGGTGTGTGCACAAGGAGTCTTTCTATAGTCTGGAGAGGAGCCTAATGACCACCAGCTGAGTGCCATTACCTCCTGTAACTGTGCAACTGTTCCTGACGCCTATTAGCTCTTCGGTGCCGGGCATCCAGGAACAACTCTCTGCAGACCTCAGGCTCACACTCCCTTGTCTCCTCCCCACTGGTCCAAGGCTCAGGCGCCTCCTGGTGGCCAACCAGCCTCTCTGCGCCCTGCTCGGAGTCAGAACCCTGTCCAGGGTCCTCCACATCCTCCAGAGCCGACTCATAGGGCCCCTCGCTGTCGGAGTCTGGTGGCAGCTCCAATGGCTCCTGCTGGGCCACAACAGAGTACAATTGCTGTAAAGTACATGGGTCAATTTTTTGGTTGCTTCATTTGTTTTCAAATGATATATTGATAGTTTTCTCCATTCAGTCCAGGGGTGGGTTCCAGCAGTCACTTCTGCTGGTTTGCTCATGGCACTTGCACTTGGTGCACGCTGCGCACACATGCGCAATGCAATAAGATTTCTTCTGCGCATGCACAGAAGCAGAAAACGCAAAACAAGAACCAGTTCGGGGGCGTTGCAGACCTGGATTGCTGCCGGTTGAAGCAACCCAGGCCACCAAACCATTACCGGTTTAGCCAAACTGGTTTTAATGGTAGGAACCCACCGCTGATTCAGTCCTCTCTGACTCTTGGCAATTCTAGGAGTGTTTCCATGTTTTCTGATCTTGCGCAACTTTCTTCGTTGAAATGCTATACTTTTATCAATTTAAGAAGAAAAAAATCAGCACTTCTATTTTTCAATACTTCAGAACATTTCAGGAAATATCTACTAGTAAAATTAAACAATGTTCAAGGTAAAAAAAAAACAAGCACAACCCCTTGACAGCTCATTGCTCACTGTAGCAAAAGACGCTCCTGGTAGACTTTAGAGATTGTGTTCATAGGAAATAATTGATGTGCCCTTTGTTGTATTCCTTTAATTCAAGCTCAGTGTTGAGAATGAAGCGAACATCTTCAAGTCTTTCATTAACCAAGGGACAGAACTTCACTGGCTGATAAACATCCTTCAAATAATGCAGCGTGTCTCTTCTACATATTCTGCATGGTGACCGAATGCAGATTCTTGTGCAAAATGTATCGCAGGCCTTACTAACTCTAGAATGTCCAGATGTGGACTGCAAGACTCCAGATGACTAGTAGGATGTCACCAGACGCTGAAAATTCTCTTTGCTCTCTAGCAGAAAATTGAGGATAACCTTTGGAAGGCTTCCTTGAAGAAGATAATCTACATCTAGAGTCTTTAAAAAAAAATACTTTCTCTGAATTTTAGTGCCTAGAGACATTTCAATACTCTTTGGAACGTGTAAGGTAAGGATGAACTGTAAATTTTTTTTTCTCTGTAATTTCTGTGAAAAGAACTTTTTTTTTTTGGCTGGAAAATGCTTTCCTTGAGGAACAGCAAAGAGATTGTGTTTTAGGGAGAATAAGTGGATACATTTATTTATTTGTTCATTTATTTGGTTATTTGGTTATTTGATTATTTGGTTATTATTTGGTTATTTGGTTATTTATTTATTTATTTATTTAGTTAGTTAGTTAGGTATTTAGGTAGTTAGTTATTTAGTTATTTAGTTAGTTAGTTAGGTAGGTAGTTATTTATTTATTTAGTTATTTAGTTAGTTGGTTATTTAGTTATTTAGTTAGTTAGTTAGTTAGCTAGTTAGGTAGTTAGTTAGTTAGTTAGCTATTTAGTTAGGTATTTAGTTCGGTAAATATTTAGTTATTTAGTTAGTTCGGTATTTAGGTAGTTATTTAGTTAGTTGGTTAGTTAGTTAGGTATTTAGGTATTTAGGTAGTTATTTAGTTATTTAGTTAGTTGGTTAGTTAGTTAGGTATTTAGTTAGGTATTTAGGTAGTTATTTAGTTAGTTAGTTGGTTAGTTAGTTATTTAGTTAGGTATTTAGGTAGTTATTTATTTATTTAGTTAGTTAGTTAGTTAGGTAGGTAGGTATTTAGGTAGTTATTTATTTATTTAGTTAGTTAGATAGATAGTTAGATAGTTATTTAGTTGGATAGTTATTTAGTTAGGTAGTTATGTATTTAGGTTTATTTTGTCAAGCATGTATTAGATAACATATATAAGTATAAACATGATTATAAAATACATAAAATGGATACCATTACAAGGGAATATTAGGACAGGGACAGTGGGCTTATGCACACCCCTTACAGACCTTTTAGGAATGGGGTGAGGTCAACAGTAGACAGTCTAAGCTTAAAGTTTTGGGGGTTTGGGGAAGAAACCACAGAGTCAGGTAGAGCATTCCAGGCGTTGACCACTCTGTTACTGGAGTCGTATTTTCTGCAATCGAGTTTGGAGCAGTTTACCTTAAGTTTGTATCTATTGTGTGCTCGTGTGTTGTTGTGGTTGAAGCTGAAGTAGTTGTTGACAGGTAGGACATTGGAGCGGCGACGGCGGCGCGCGGCGGTGAGAGCGGCGCGCGGGCGTTCGGAGCCTCCCCTACCATCTTACCATCTCTGGTCTTTTTCGGAAGCCCCTGGTGCTGCTGGTGAGCCCCCCTGGCCGATTACCTGCTGGCCCCTGGTCCTATCAGTCATCCAGAGCAGCGGAACAGCGGCTGCTGAGCTTAGAAGAAAAACGTGGAGGAAAGCATGGAGGAAATGGCGGCGCCAAACAGCTGACTCACAGCATTACATTCTTACATCCTCCTTTCCGGCCAGCTTGCTGACTATGCTGGAGCTGAGTGGTGGTGACTGTGTCTGTAAGTCTTGGTGACTAGTGAGTGACTAGTGAGCTAAGAGGGGTGAACTTTTAACTTAGTCTACTTTAAAGAAGGGGGCTGTCGGAAGCTGTTGGAGGCTGCACTGAATCTATAGATTGAATGGTCGTGCTTGCTACTACCCTAGACGCCCCCCCCCCCTCGGATCTATCTCTGCTCACTTTGCTACCTGTTACCTAATTTATTATTTATCATCTGCTGTTTTGCTATTTATTATCGTTGTAACCCCCTCCGGACCTTGCTCCCTGCTCACTGAATTATTAAGAGGAGTAGGACTGTGGCCAACTGGCAAGGAGGAATAGAGGATGGCGACAGCAGGGACAAGGACTGAGCCCCGAAAATACCAGCAATTTTCCTTCCATTTGCAAGAGCGGTGCAAGTTAGCCTCGAACTCTGGCCTCCTACATTGGGGCCCTTATATATCTTTGAGAAAGAGACTTTCGAATATACAGCCCGCTAACCTCCACCAGTGGGGCAAGACTATATGGGAGCCGTCTACGAACTCTGGAGCTTTATACTCAATCTTGTTTGTCTACAGCCACCTTATATACTACGTACTTTTGACTTGGTGGCTAAGGACATCTCCCCAGGACATAAGAAGGGAGAGGAGCAGACCATCGCTTCCTCCACTGTTTCCATATTATTATATATTATAACTGCGCAATTTTAATTAGAATGTTGAGTGTATGGGAGTTGCTTGGAATTGAATGAATGGCCCACTTTTAGTAATTGTTACCTTTGTATTTTATATGTTTTAAATTCTTACGTGGGATTTGTTAGAGTGGATAAATGAGAATGCTTGACTCGGAGGACCTGCTGGGGAAGGCGGGAGGAACTGGGGTGGTTGGGGGGACCATGGACATGGGAGTGGGTCGGAGCATAGCGGTCGTGACAGGGAGAGGCAGATACGGCGGGGACCTTAGGGCTGGCCATTACCGGGGAAGGAGGGTTCGCTACATTACAGAGATCCCTCCTTCCGGCCCTAGGAGTCCCACTCCAAGACCAGATGGCGCGAGTAGTCAGGACCCTGGTCTCAGGCTGTTGTCGCTAAATGCCAGGTCTGTTGTTCACAAAGCTCCCCTCGTCCGGGACTTAATTGTTGATGAGAGGGCAGACCTGGCATGTATTACTGAAACCTGGCTGGGCACAGAAGGAGGAGTCCCCCTTGTAGAGATGTGCCCAGAGGGATTTCAGGTGCTTCATCAGCCGAGAGCCCAGGGAAGGGGTGGCGGTGTGGCTATTGTAATCCGGGAGTCTCTGTTACCTCGTAGGGTCCCTGCTCCGGAGCTTGTCGGGTGTGAGTCTCTGCTGATAAAGTTGGACCTCAAGGGTCAAGTGGGTTTGCTGCTAACGTACCTGCCTCCCAACTGCGTTGCAGCATCCCTCCCCTCGCTCCTCGAGTCAGTAGCCGAGCTGGCAGTTGAGTTCCCCAGGCTTATAGTTCTGGGGGATTTCAACTTGCCATCGCTCGGTGAACGCTCTGAAGGGGCGCAGGAGTTCATGGCTTCCATGACAGCCATGGGCTTGACCCAAGTAATTCGGGGCCCAACCCATGCAGCGGGTCACATGCTCGACCTCGTATTTCTCTCGGAGCAGTGGATGTGTGATCTTGGTCTGAGGGGTAATGAGATCATACCCCTGTCGTGGTCAGACCATTGCCTACTGAGGCTTGACTTCCGGAGGCCAAACCCCCACCGTAGGGAGGAGGAACCGACCAGGTGGTTCCGCCCCAGGCGACTTATGGACCCTTTGAGGTTCCAGACGGAGCTTGGGGTTATTCCTGATACCCTCGCCCACAGTTCGGCGGAGACTCTGGCTGCCGCCTGGTACTCGGCGGCGTCGGAGTCTCTCGACCGGATTGCGCCACTACGGCCCCTCCGGGTCAGTGGATCCCGGAGAGTTCCCTGGTTTACCGAGGAACTCCGGGAGAAGAAACGCCGGAGGAGATGCCTAGAGCACCAGTGGAGGTCCGATAGGTCCGAGGCAAACCGAGCACTCTTAACTACCTGCACCAAGGACTATGTCCGAGCATTAAGAACTGCAAAAAGATCATATATTTCTTCCTTGGTTGCGTCCGCCGAGTCACGCCCAGCCGCCCTGTTCAGGATAACCCGCTCCCTCCTTAATAGGAGGGATGCGGGAGACCCCTTGCAGGGTAGGGCTGAGGATTATGCTCAATTCTTGGCGGACAAAGTAGCTCGGTTTCGATCGGACTTGGACTCCACCGCAGTAGATCCAGCTGAGACACAGGAGGATCATTTGCCACATCAGTTCTGGGTTGAGTTCCAGGAAGTTGCCTCTGGGGATGTGGACAAGGCCATCCGAGCTGTAAGTGCCTCCACTTGTATTCTGGACCCGTGTCCCTCCTGGCTGGTGGCCAACAGCAGGGAGGTGACACATGGCTGGATCCAGGCGGTTGTCACCGCCTCCCTTCGGGAGGGGCACTTCCCCGCCGCGCTCAAAACGGCGGTGGTGAGACCCCTCCTAAAGAAACCATCGTTAGATCCAGCCATCTTAAACAACTTTCGTCCTGTCTCCAACCTTCCCTTTATCGGGAAGGTTGTTGAGAAGGTGGTGGCCTTTCAGCTTCGACGGGCCTTGGAGGAAGCCAGTTATCTTGACCCCTTCCAGTCCGGCTTCAGACCTGGTTACAGCACAGAAACCGCTTTGGTCGCATTGACCGATGATCTCTGGAGGGCCAGAGATGGAGGCTATGCGTCCATCCTGGTTCTCCTTGACCTCTCAGCGGCTTTCGATACCATCGACCATGGTATCCTTCTGCGACGACTGCGGGAGGTGGGAGTGGGAGGCACTGTTTTGCGGTGGTTCTCCTCCTACCTCTCGGACAGGTCGCAGTCGGTGTTAGTGGGGGGGCAGAGATCGTCCCTGAGGCCCCTAACATGTGGAGTACCTCAGGGTTCGGTCCTATCCCCCCTACTATTTAACATATACATGAAACCGCTGGGCGAGATCATTCGGAGGCACGGGATAAAATACCATCAATATGCGGACGATACGCAATTGTATCTGTCCGCCCCGTGCCAACTCAATGAAGCGGTGGACGTGATGAACCGGGGTCTGGAGGCCGTTAAGAACTGGATGAGTGCTAACAAACTGGTGCTCAACCCGGATAAGACCGAGTGGCTGTTGTGTTTCCCCCCCAATAATTTGGCTAATACACCAACGCTTAGGCTGGGGGGTCAAATTTTATACCCCTCAGATAGGGTCCGCAACTTAGGAGTCCTCCTGGATCCACAGCTGACTTTTGACCACCAGCTGTCAGCTGTGACCAGGGGGGCATTTGCCCAGGTTCGCCTGGTCCGCCAGTTGCGGCCCTACCTAGATCGGGGGGCCCTCACAACAGTCACTCGAGCCCTTGTGATCTCTAGACTGGAATACTGCAATGGGCTCTACATGGGGTTGCCCCTGAAGTGCATCCGGCGACTACAGCTAGTCCAAAATGCAGCCGCGCGAGTGATAGTGGGCGCACCTCGGTTCGCCCACGTTACACCTGTCCTCCGCGAGCTGCACTGGCTGCCTGTTGGTCTCCGGGTGCGCTTCAGGATAATGATGACCATCTTTAAAGCACTCCATGGTAGTGGATCTGGGTACTTGAGAGACCGCCTTCTGCCGATTACCTCCCTAAATCGACCAATCAGATCGCACAGACTGGGCCTCCTCCGAATCCCATCTGCCAGTCAATGTCGACTGGCAACCACACGGAGGAGAGCCTTTTCTGTTGCTGCCCCGACCCTATGGAACGAGCTCCCCATGGAGATCCGCACCCTCACCACGATCCAGACCTTCCGCGCAGCCCTCAAGATCTGGCTCTCCCAGCAGGCCTGGGGATAGGCTTCTAATTACCCGCCCGAGTGTTTGATTGCTGAATGAAAGTTGTGTTTTATTATTTTTCTTTTGTTCACAAAGTGTTTGTTTTGACCTTGCACTTCCCCTCCCCTGTGGTTGTAAGCCGCCCTGAGTCCCCTCAGGGAAAAGGGCGGCATATAAATCCAAATAAATCCAATCCAATCCAATCCAGATAATTTTATGTACTGCACTTAGGTCAGATCGAAAGAAGCCTAGTTCTAAGTTGTCTAAGCCCAAAATTTCAAGTCTAGTGACATAAGATATTCTGTTGTGAGGAGAGGAGTGAAGGACTCTTCTCATGAAATATCTCTTGACTCGCTCAATTGTATTGTACTGCATTCTTAAAGTACAGATTTGGAAATTGAAATAAAACAGCTACTTAAACCTTTAAACAAAAAAAAAAGTTTTATAATGCAGGAAGAAGAAACAAGTTCTTTGAACCCTGGAATCAATTGAATCTTTCATAGGAAATCACAATATTGCCATGTTTTCTTCCGTGACTTCATGGGAGGCCCTTGGCATAAGTACTACCGTGTTGAGAAATGTGTGTGCTGTCTTGGGTGATCCACACACACAAGCTGTAGCAAGTGGGTGGTATCAGAACTCAAGACAGTTGTTACCTATGAGTAATCTTGCCTTGGATACTTCTCAGTTCCTGCAGTTTCGGTCTGCAAAGTTTATCTCCAATGGTGCTGCTCGTCTACATGTCACATATGCCAAAAAGCAATATTAATCTTTAATTTGTTTATAGCTGAGCCAACTAATTCTTTATTTGGAAAGTAGAAATGAAAGGCAGACTATATCTGGGAATCCAACTTGGGATTCATATTAATTCTCTAAAAAAGGCGTTGCTTATTCAGAAATCTTTGTGTGCAATATGCAATATTCATCATGCGGCTGCTTCCTTCGTTATCACTTCTGCTCAAGTATTATTTCGTTTACAAAAACCCACAATGGTGAGATGAGGACTTGCTTTTATATTTGCTTTCCCATTTTCTTCATTTTTCTCTCATCTCTTTAGATGATTATAATGAAACGAATATTGATTCTCTTAAATGAAAACAGAAATGAGACTCTATCCCGACCTGATGTTTTTAAAGTTCATTGCTGACAGAGAAAAGATGCTTGCATTGAACAGCCTTCGGTGCAAATGACTGTTATTTCATCTTTTCAATTATTTCAATCATTTTATGGTTTTTTTATAAATCTTTATTTTAAACACATAAGCACATCAACAGAAACAAACACATAACTTAAAAACAACATAGGAACAATAAGTTCCATCGTATATCATACAGCAGTTCCGAATCGGTTTCTTTGCAGTTAGTGTTTTCCCTTCTATACATCTTGCGTTCATAATCTCCTTATTCGTTATCCATTTTTATGTACAATTCTTTATTTATTTATACTTAGCTGCTCACGACCAAATATTATTTACCTATATTGTGCTTTATATTTTTACTGTCATTTATTCTCTTACATACAGTTATAGGTATACATTCACATAGTTATTCTTTTTCTTTGCCATTCTTATATTATTATTATTCCATTTAAAAGGTTACAAGGTATAGTTTGGAATGCTACGAATTACAAACTGCTGGGCTATAAAACACACTAAATAAATACTCAGATAGAATGAACAAGCTATAATGTACTGATTGATGCAATCTACTAATCTACTGGATCTACTTGAGGGCTAGCAGAAATTGGAATCCACAATAGAATTTTCAGTGGATTTTTGAAGATGGTGTGATACCAAAGCTTTGGTCATCATGATGTAAAACAGATGTGGAGACTCTATAAAGAGTGCAGAGAAGAGCAACAAAGATGATTAGGGGACTGCAGGCTAAAACATATGAAGAACAGTTGCTGGAACTGGGTATGTCTAGTTCAATGAAAAAGAAGGACTAGGGGTGACAGGATAGCAGCCTTCCAATATCTCAGGGGCTGCCACAAACAAGAGGGAGTCAAGCTATTCTCCAAAGCATCTGAAGGCAGGACAAGAAGCAATGGGTGGAAACTAATCAAGCAGAGAAGCAACTTAGAACTAAGGAGAAATTTCCTGACAGTGAGAACAATTAATCCGTGGGACAACCTACCTCCAGAAGTTGTGAATGCTCCAACACTGGAAGTTTTTAAGAAGAGGTTGGATAACCATTTGTCTGAAATGATGTAGGGTTTCCTGCCTGAGCAGGCGGCTGGACTAGAAGACCTCCAAGCTCCCTTCCAACTCTGTTATTCTATTCTATTTAAAGTTAATTTTATTTTTTTATGTTATTTTATTTAGGGAATTTTTATTGCTGCCTTTTTGCACATGGTGACTCAAGGTGGCTTATAGCTTACAGAATATACAACCTCATATAAAAACAATAAAACTAATAAAAGAAGGGTCATATAATAAATTAATATAATAAAATAACCTCAAACACCACCACCACCCTGGCAACAGCACCTCACACGAGCCATTCAATGGGCTCCATCCTGCTCTGAGTTCCCCAGGCCCACTGGTAGAACCAGGTCTTCAGTGCCTTCTGGAAGAGTATTAGAGTGGAGGCCATTTTAATCTCTGTGGAAATGATGTTCCAGAGAAAGTGAGCCACCACGAAGAAGGCCCTTCTTCTGGGTTCCACCAGGTGTATCTCCCTTGGGGAAGGGAATCGTAACATTCCCTACCTCCTCACTCTGGTGGGGAACACCATCAAAGTCTATGGAGATTCTCATTCATCCAGGTCATGGTTGTCCCAAAGGTGCTTTTTCAAGAGGCAATTGGACTTCCTGGTTTTTCTTTGAAGATGTTCCCCTTCTCATCGGCAAAACATCTTCTAAGAAAAACCGAAAAGTCCAGTTGCCTCTTGAAAAAGCACCTTTGGGGACACCATCAAAGCTGACCCCAGCCAAAGCATAGAATAACTCAAAGTACTGCAAGGTCAGAACCTGTGGAGTGAACAGGCCCATAACAGAATTTCCAAGAGTTGGAATGAACAACATCATCAGCCTTTGAAATATGGTTCGGTTATTCTTCTCTAAACTCAGCCTACTCAGTCTACCGTATAATGGGGAAAAGTGGAGGAGAGAGACAAAAACACAAGAAGAACCCTGGTCTGTGTATATTTTTTTTAAAAAAACAACATTATGTATAGCAGTTATAATTGATCTTATCTAACTTTCTCCCTTGGACTGCAAGGCCATCCAACTGGTCAGTCCTAGAGGAGATCAACCCTGACTGCTCTTTAGAAGGCCAGATCCTGAAGAGGAAACTCAAAGACTTTGGCCACCTAATGAGAAGGAAGGACTCCCTGGAGAAGAGCCTCATGCTGGGAATGATGGAGGGCAAAAGAAGAAGAAGGGGACGGCAGAGATGGAGGTGGCTGGATGGAGTCACCAAAGCAGTCGGCGTGAGCTTCAATGGACTCCAGAGGATGGTAGAGGACAGCAAGGCCTGGAGGAACATTGTCCATGAAGTCGTGATGGGTCGGACATGACTTTGCAACTAACAACAACACTGCTTTTGAAACTTTCCAGCACCTTCTTTCTACAACATGCTGTGGTCACATGCCACACAGCTACCTGCTCTGGCCTACCTACCACACGATGGAAACGCAACATCGATTTAGGATTTGTGGATGTGTGTGAAGGCCTGGAGGAACGTTGTCCATGGGGTCACAATGCGTCGGACAGGACTTCGCAACTAATAACAACAACTTTCTCCCCTTTATCATGTGATGTGTCCTTATCCAGGAATAAATACGCTGAAATGTATTTTTTCTTCTTTTGAAGCTGAAAGGAGAAGGATGGGGACACTTTCAATCAAAGATAAATCTTTGAATCTTTAGGGAGGTAAATATTTCACATTCAGTACAAGAACTGTGCGACGTTCTTTTCATGATGCCTATGATATTTTGTTGATTAAGAAGCAGGGAAGGTGAGATGAAGTGTTCTGTTTTCCTGGAATGGAGTTTGCTATCCAGCTCAAGATCAAGCTGCTTCTTTGCTTCACACAATTCAAATCTATTTAGTGGGATTTTTTTTAGCACCTATTTGAGACAAAGTTGTCCAAAGATTTACACAAAAGAACAAGACAATCTGCCTCAGTGCCGTACCATTAATTGAACATGTTTATGCCATTTCATTACTTACAAGTCTTCTCCACCACCCAAAACAATTTGAATTGGGGAGGAGGTAGAACAAGAATTGATGGTAGTCTGTTCCGTACAAAATATTTATGGAATACACAAAAGAAGTATTTCTGTTATTCTTATCCAGTAGAACAAAATGTGAGGCTAGAACAATGGGAAAATTGGAAATATTCCTTATTGTTGTTCATAAAATTTAGGATATAGTTTCCAAAACTGTTTGGATATTTGTCCTCTAGCATATTCTCCCTTACTTTCAAAGTAGCTGATTTTTAATTTTTTTCATTCTGTTCTGTTCTGCTCTGATCTGCTTTGCTCTATTCTGCTCTGTTCTATGTTCTGTTCTGCTCCTATTTTGTTCTGTTATGTTCTACTCTATTCCTGTTCTGTTCTGCTCTGTTCTGCTCTGCGTTCTGTTCTACTCTTATTCTGTTATGTTATGTTCTCTTCTATTCCTGTTCTGTTCTATTCTGCTCTGCTCTATTCTGCTCTATGTTCTGTTCTGCTCCTATTTTGTTCCGTTATGTTCTACTCTATTCCTGTTCCGTTCTGCTCTGCTCTGCGTTTTGTTATGCTCCTATTTTGTTCTGTTATGTTCTACTCTATTCCTGTTCTGTTCTGCTCTGCTCTGTTCTGCTCTGCGTTCTGTTCTACTCTTATTCTGTTATGTTATGTTCTCTTCTATTCCTGTTCTGTTCTGTTCTGTTCTGCTCTGCTCTGTTCTGCTCTACTCTACTCTACTCTACTCCTGTTCTGTTCAAGTCTATTCACTATGTTAGTTCATTGGTTAGTTGTTGTGTGCTTTGATTTGAACTTGGGACCATCCTCTTGGAAAGAGTTTAGATCTAAACTAAGCTAAAATAAACAAATAAACCCCTAAATACAGTATATTCACCCCAAATTTGAGCAATATAGTGAAATGGAAACTTACACATTATAGCCAGAGGCTGAGAAAAATCTCGGCATCTACACTAGATTGTCTGCTTTGCGTCAAATAAAATATCTTTCAGTATGAGTTATATCTAGGTAGCTTTTGTGTAACAATACAGTACAGCACAGTGGCTGGCCACTCCCTTTTAAGCAGCACCCTCTTATTCTCCAGCTAGGACTTAGTTTCCTGATTAGGTACTAACCCTATGTACTTTCTAGAATCAGCCAGGATCAATCAGCCATTGTGACAGAGAAGTTGCAATCATATACTTAAAGTGGGAGCAATAGACTGTACCTTTTATTTTACTGGAAGTTTATCATTTTTTTTTCTTCTTCTTAAAAGCCTTTCTAGTTTCAGCTGAATTATTTTTTTTCCTGTCTCCAAAGAATAGGGATCTGCTCTCTTTCTGCATTACTGTGACTTACCTTTCATTAACTAAACTTACTAAACGGGGGGGAAAGAAATGTTGAGAGAAAGTTTGCGTCAACTTTTCCTCCCTGGGTTGGATACGAGTAGAAAGACAAAACAAGTGTTTTATTTGTTTTTGCTGAAGTTTGCTCATTCTTCATCTTATTTTTTTTTGTCAGGCTTCTCCAAGGCCCCAGACATTTTAAGACCGACTATCAAAACCACATCAAGGTTTCGACACTTCAGAGAGCAAGGCAAATCGCTGCCTCTAAGAATTCACACTTTAATTCCTCCCGATGTAAATACGCCCGTTTAGAGAGCAATTTTCATCAGACCCACTGTGGGAGATGAAAGCACTTCCCTACTGTTCCCTGCTCAGGAGGATCCTGATAGTGACTTTCCCCCCATTCCATCTCACCTATGATTTGCATATTAGAAACCAGTTCATTTGACTGTTAAGAGACAGGAGGAGAAAGTAGGAAGGCCAGGAGAAGAAAAGAATTGGAGCAGAAGAAAGTTACGAAACAAGGGAGGAAGGAGAATATGTGAAGCTCAGGGTTGAAATAAGGGGTCCTTGGTGCTCTCTGAACTTGGCTGTTTCCTTGAAGATACTTCATGACCATACTGGGTAAAACTGATCAGCACTAATGGTGTTATCTAGTTTGGATAATGAAATATCTGCAAGAAAACCATCAAGCTCAGAGAACAACCAAAGATTCCAGAGACTTTTTCCTCCTCCTCCTCCTCCTCCTCCTCCTCCTCCTCCTCCTCCACAACAACAACAACAACAACAAACTCACAGTTGTAGTCAGCCCAGCCTCATGATTGAAATATCCAAGTTTTACAATTTAAACATTTTCTTATTCTTCTTTGTAAATTGAAAACACTAATGAAAATAATTCTTCTTCTTCTTCTTCTTCTACTTCTTCTTCTTCTTCCTCCTTCTCCTCCTTGTCCTTCGTATCCTCCTCCCATCCTCCTTCCATCCTCCTACTCATCTTCTTCTCCTCTTCCTCCTTCTCCTTCTCTTTCTCCTCCTTCTCCTCTTCCTGCCTTCTTCTTCTTCTTCTTCTTCTTCTTCTTCTTCCTCCTCCTCCTCCTCCTCTCCTCCTCCTCCTCCTCTTCATATCCCTTCTAACACTGATGATGGTACCTAGTTCGAATAACAAAACATTTTCAAGAAAACAACTAAGCTCAGAGAACACCAAGGACCCCACAAAACAATTGAGTCTATGAGGATATCACTGAAAAGTATATTTTACTCTCTCTGCCTCTGCCTCTCTCTCTCTCTCTCTCTCTCTCTCTCTCACACACACACACACACACACACTCACATTTAATCTGAGTTTGAGATCAGAAAAAAACTTACATCGAAGATTTACCTCTGACTCTTAACTGAAGAAGAACAAAACAAAACAATCACAGTATTTAGCTCTCATTAGACAGCTTGCTAATAAAGAGGAAAGAGGGGGCACATGATTTATTGACCGGTTAGATTGGGAAGTTTGGAATTTGGCAAACAGACCCTGCTTCTTCCCCCTTGAAAAAAAACCAGGCCCTGTTCAAAAGTATTGATTTGAAGCTGGTGGTAGGGGGTACCGTGAGATTTGTGCTCCAAACACAAAGAAGGAACCCAAAAAAGGACGGCTGGAAAAAGAGAAAATTTCCAGGGACCGAGATCTGAAATATTGATTCAGTCACATTAATTGAATTTTTGCCTCCAGAAGTGATTACAAAAATGTTGCTCCAATATTAATTTGTATCTGCTTTAGATAAGATTAACATTAATTTCTTCGCCAGTCCCCATTACGGCTTTATTATTCATTAGCATCGCTTGTTGCTACTGCAGGAGACCTTGATGAATCATGTTTATTCATAGGCTAACCTTTTTAAATAATTCCAACATCTTTCTAACAGAAACCTTCCTGGCATGGTGAATATATTGGCTTTGTTTCATTATTCAGCCCTTGCGCTGGGTCCTGTTTGAAATGTTGAACTGAATCGTATTTTTTTCCTCTGCATTGCTCTTTCCCCCCCCCTTTTTCTTCTTCTTCTTTTTCCTATTGACTCCAGTCCTACAAAACAGCCCTGCTTGTATGGATGGCCCTAATTTTCACAACATCTAGAAGGTGATTATTGATTTACATCCTGGAGCAAGTTCTAACTAGTCCTGGGCTTTCATTTGCTGCCTTTGTGCTGTTCGCTTGAATATTTGAGATGGTTTGCAGCAGGTCCTCTAGAGATGATATTTTGCTTCTTCAGAAGGCATGCAAACCTTGATTTTCCAAGCAAATGGTGTCCACGAGAAGAAAACAATGTTTAGGGATAACTCTTACTGTGATACTGATACCCTCTATCCTTGCTAAGTATGAAACTTCTATGATTCTCTCTCTCATCCATCTGTCTTTCTGTCTATCATCTATTGTCTGTCTGTCTGTCTGTCTCTCTGTATCTAGATATCTGCCTGCCTGCCTGCCTGCCTGCCTGCCTGCCTGCCTGCCTGCCTTTCTATCTATCTATCTATCTATCTATCTATCTATCTATCTATCTATCTATCTATCTATCTATCTATCTATCATCTATCTATCATCTATCTATCTATCTACCTACCTACCTACCTATCATCTATCTATCTATCTACCTACCTATCTACCTATCTACCTATCTACCTACCTACCTACCTACCTACCTACCTACCTATCATCCATCCATCCATCCATCCATCCATCCATCCATCCATCCATCCATCCATCTATCTATCTATCTATCTTCTATCTATGCCATTTAGCTAGATAGATAGATAATCTATCTGTCATCTATTAACCATCTATTTATATCTTGTCTGTCTGTCTTTCTTTCTTTCTGTCAGTCTGTCTGTCTGTCTATCTATCTATCTATCTTCCTTCTACCATTGGATCTATTATTTGTCTATCTCTCTGTCTATCATTTTACCTATTATCTTTCCATCCAGCCATCCCTCATCTATCATGAATGTAACAAAGAATTATTTAGGTATAAAACTTGATTTCACAAGGTAGCCATTCATGAAAGCCTATGTGGTGATGCTCTATGATAACTTTTTCTCACAAGTACATATTTCATAAACCAGCCTCCAGATCTCCTAAGCCAATCTTAGGGCAATAAGTAAAAGTTCAACAAGAACGTAACAAAGGTTTGCAAATGGCTGCTTTCTTTTTTGAATTTCCCTAAAAGCCGTTAATTTAGACCATGGAGGAATACTTTCACATGCTTTCATGCATTTTTTTTAAAGGTCTGAAATGCATGGTGAATGCACCTTTGTTTCCCCTCATTCTTCCCCTTTTCTCTGCTTCTGTTCTCTGTTTTACAATAGCATTTTTAATGCGCTTGGGAGGAAGAAGCAATTTCCCACCCTCTGCGCATATTTTAAACCAAATTTCATATTCAACTCCCGTATGCTGTAGAATCATTGTGATTATCAGAATCAAATAGATGTGCCTTTGTTCCCTCACAATAAAGATAATTATGTGGCAATAAACAGAGCTGGAAAGGAAGGAAGGAAGGAAGGAAGGAAGGAAGGAAGGAAGGGAGAAAGAAAGAAAGGAAGGAAGGGAGAAAGAAAAGAAGGAAGGAAGCAAGGAAAGGGAAGGAGGGAGGGAGGAAAGGGAAAGAGAAGGGAGGAAGGAAGGAAGGAAGTAAGGAAGAGAGAAAGAAAGGAAGGAAGGAAGGAAGGAAAGGGAAGGAGGGAGGGAGGAAAGGGAAAGAGAAGGGGAGGGGGAGAGGGAAGAAGGAAAGAAGAAACAAATGTAGAAACAAATAAAATGGAGGGAGGAAGGGAGGAAAAAGAAAGGGGAGGAGGGAGAGAGAAAGGGATGGAAAGAAAAGGAAAGAGAAGAGAAGGGAGAGAGGGAAGAAGGAGGGAAGGAGGGAGTGAGAGAGAGAGGAAAAAGAAAGAGAAAGTAAGGGAGGGAGGGAAGGAAAAGGGAAGGGAGAGAGAGAGAGAGGAAGGGAGGGAGGGAAGGAAGTAAGGAAAAGGAAAGAGAAGGGAAGGGAGGGAGACAGGAAAGAGAAAGAGAAGGGGAAGGAGACAGGGAAGAAGGAAAGAAGGAGGGAGGGTTTAGCTTTGAAAAGTGGAGATACAGACTTTCAAATATCTGGAATGATCTCACCAAGACCTTTGCAGAGGACTTAAATGCTGCCCTCCCACTTCTAATGCGTTTGGCCAGAAGTTAGAGATATATCTGTTGAGAAGGCTTTAATTTAATTTCCCACACTGAACAGGGAGTTGAAATCAGTGACCTAGATAGCTCCTTCCAACTCTCTGATTTTAGCGTCTGTGTGCTTTAAAATAAAAAGGGGGAAAATTACGACACTCTCTAGCCATGCAATCTTTCATAGGCCAGGAAATGAAAGAAGGGGCGGAGGAGGGGTTGAAAGATAGAATACTCTAGCAAGGAGCATCAGCCAGGGAAGAGACAATCGTTCTCCCAAGCCAGACTGAATTCTGAGACTGAATTCCAGTGAACCGGATTGGTTGAACTCAACTCTCAAACCACCAGTCAGGGATGCCAGGAAACAAACGCCTCTACATTCATCCTCAATCTGATGGACACCTTCTCCCGTGCCAAAGGTAGCAATCACAACACTTGTCTGTGACAGCACAGAAGCTTCAGCCTCCGACTTCCCTCACAATCTGTTTACTACTCCCTTCTAGTTTTCACTCTTCATTTCAGCTTGAGATTGGCCCTGCCTTTAGCACTTTCACTGACAGGTGGAGAATGATAATAGATTATTAGTCAAGGGATGGCAGGTGCAGCCAGCCCAAGGAAGCAGGTAGAAGTCCAATTGCTACCAGAGTTATCAATGAAAGTTATAATTTTCAAATCCTCATCACGCCTCCCTCTCTCTCTCTCTCTCTCTCTCTCTCTCTTCATATTTCCCCATTTGTTTCTTTGTTTTTATTGCAAATTTAGGCAGCTAGGAAACCGTGGCAAGGAAGAAAAATCTGCTATCCCAGATTTTGTGTCCCAGAATCGTAGATCCAAGTCTTCTCAAATTGAATCAAAGAACATAAATAGGGTCTTTATACCATATTTTAGTCATTTTTTTTTTAGTCATTTTATTAAGATTTATAGGCCGCCTTTTCCCTGAGGGGACTCAGGGAGGCTTACAATCAAGTATCTGGAGCTACTTGCTATTCTGCTTTACCCAAAGAATGGAGACATGTAGAAACAAATAAAATTTGCAAATTAAAGTTTAACTTATTCCTCCCTATTGCATCCTTCAGCCTCAAAAGACGATGGACTCGTGCCCTGGAAAGAGATCAAAGCTGGGGTGTCCTCTCCAGAGCACAAGGTCTGGGTAGATTAATATGGAGGATAGACTGTTACCCAAGCAGCAGATTCCTTCCTCTCCACATTGCTGAAATAGTCCAATGGAACGGCAGAGCCGATATGATTGGTTCCAGATGCATCACAGGAGTCGCCAGAACATGGTTGTACACAGTCAAGAACTTCTTCCAGGACTCCGGCTCCAGATTTTGCCTCGAGGTTGACTCCTGAAGCCTTTTCCAATAGTGGATGTAGCCACAATGCAGTGGAGGTTTGTAATCAAGCTTCTCTTCTCCTAGAAGATGGTTCTGCTGCTTTATCTGCCGTTGGGGCATAGAGCCCTCTTCCATCTTCAAAACTGTTGACCATCTCCTCCTGTAATCCTGGAAAGGGGCCAGAGGTGGGTTCCTACCAGTTCGCACCTATTCGGTAGAACCGGTTCGTCAAATCTACCGAACCGGTTAGAAGAGGTTCCACCAGTGGACCCGGAAAGCAGGCCACACCTACAGAAGAGCTTCCAAACATTTTTTGAAACCCACCACTGGCAAGGATCTTGTAACTTGACAGCTTTAAGACTTGCATGCTTCAATGCCAGAGTTTCTGAATACCTACTTGGACCGACCTAAGTACTAATTCATAATTTCATATCCAGTCATATGGGCGGCAAGCCACTCCCACAAAGGAAGCCATACCCACAGAGTAGGTTCCAACAATTTTTGAAACCCACCACTGAAAGGGGCCCTTACAAGGTGCTACCAGTGGAGACAGCTAGACCAAGTTTTTTTAAGGAGGTGTTACTCGTACATCACTCACCCTTTGTCCTGGCTTGTGACAGGCAGAGCCTGGCTTCCCAAACATTGGGCCCAGGACGGTGGGTTTAACACTGTCCACAGTCTTTTATTATCAGTTCCTTTTGACACTGATGTAAACACTAGCTTTGAACATCCACCTCCCACGTGGCCTTCAGAACTCACACGTTTCTTTCCACAGCCTTTGACCGTCATAGCAGGCAGCAAAGCGAGATAAAAACAAAAACGCAAAGCAGTTGTTCCCACTTGGGCGGAAAATCTTTTGTTCGGGTCTGCCCCTCCCTCCCCCCTTTAAAAATATTAAATGCGTAAGAGGAGAGACGGAGACAAAGGCCCAGCTAATCGAACAAATTACAAACCAAGCTCCTTGGTGATCTTGAAATGATTCATACGAAAAAAAAGATATTCCTCCTCCTGATCTCATAACATTATTAATTCTGTTGGCTTCTGATAACAGAAGTCAAATTATATCAATGCCGTTCATTTCGCCTTTTATCCTCTAAGCATGACTTACTGTATTGGAAAGGGCAAAGCTTGAATACCAGCAGGGGGAAAAAAACGCTTGAATTGTATCATTAATAATGAGAGGTACAAATTAGTTAACTTATTGAGGCCTCTCTCTGTCCATGGCATGACAAACCCGCGCTCGTCAAAATAGTGGTGATAAAACCGCGTCGCTAAAGCCGCAACGTCATCACCGTGCGTCATCACCGCCGCAACAACAGCGCGGTGACAGAAGGGCGCTTTAAAACAGCGCGGCGGCAGAAAGCCGATTTAAATTAAGGTAAGGGTTAGGATTAGGTTTAGGGGTTTGCTTTAGGGTTAGGTTTAGGGTGCTGAGTGCTTCGGAAGGCGCGGATTTGCCCTCCGCCCTTATGTCAGCGCGGTAAGGTCGCATTTGCTTTAGCGATTCGGACGGCGCGGATTAGCACTCGCGCTTATGTCTCAGCGGATAAGGGCTTCGCGGTATTGTGGTGGAACCCTCTCTGTCTCCCTCTTCCTCTCCCTCTCTCATTTTGCCCCAAATTCCCAAAAGGTTGATCTAGGTCAGTGATGGCATGCCAAAAGCGGGGGAAGCGCAGGGGGGTTGAGTGTGGGTGTGCCACACCCATAATGCTATGCACACGACCCCCACACACATGCACGACCAGCCAGCGACTCCCCCCTGCCTTTGGCGTGGTTTTTTCACCCTCCCCAGACTCCAGAGGCATTTTAGGAGCCTGGGGAGTGTGAAAATAGCCTTCCCGCCCCCCTGGACACCCTCAAGAGTCCTCAGGAGCTTTCCTGAAGCCTCTGGAAGGCAAACAAAATGACCTAGGGGGAACCCGGAAGTTTGGGAATGGTGAGTCCTGGTTTGCCTGTAGGGCCAGTTTTTGCCCTCCAGAGCCTTCAGGGACCTATGGGGAACCTGAAAGTTTGGGAATTGTGACTTCCGGTTTGCCCGTAGGTCCGTTTTTCACCCTCCGGAGCCTTCAGGCAGGCTCCAGAGGGCAAAAAATGGCCTCAAAAGAAGGCTGAAGTCAGCTGGCCAGCGCATGCATGCACGCTGGCCAGCTGAGAGGGCAACGCCTTGTGTGCCCTGACAAATGGCTCTGCATGCCACCTCTGGCACGTGTGACATAGGTTCACCATCACGCATCCAAGTTATGTTGGTTAGATGGCACCATAGCAATAGCAATAGCAGTGAGACTTATATACCGCTTCATAGGGCTTTCAGCCCTCTCTAAGCGGTTTACAGAGTCAGCATATCGCCCCCAACAACAATCCAGGTCCTCATTTCACCCACCTCGGAAGGATGGAAGGCTGAGTCAACCCTGAGCCAGTGAGATTTGAACCGCCGAACTGCAGAACTGCAGTCAGCTGAAGTAGCCTGCAGTGCTGCATTTAACCACTGCGCCACCTCGGCTCTTACCATGACACTGATGACCAAATAACAAAATGCTAATATCCTGAAGCCCAGTTACACAGAGCTCAGAATATCTTACTCATCTGATCTTATTAATAGCAATTTCTTTTTTTTTAAATTAAAGGTTGTAAAAAAGGCAAGATTTACAAAATACAAAAAGAGAAATAGAACTCATTACATGTTTACAGCACAAATGACAAGAATACATACATACATACACACACACACATATACACACACACACACACTGTAGTCTATTGATATTGCTTGTAGGTGAATTCTCACCTCTAATATATATCTTACCTCATTTGTTACTTAGTCTTTGTATATCATATTTTCTTTTAAATTGTTCCTTAAGTTATTTTAAGTTAATAAAATATCGCATTTATATATCTTAATTCTGATTGCCTTTCTTATCAAACCATTTGTATAGTTTCTCCCAGACGTTATAGAAGTCTGTGTCTTCTTTTTCATTAATCAGCATTGTTAGTCTATTCATTTCCGCTATTTCTAAAATTTTATTCATAACCCTTGTACTAGTGGGGGCATTTTCTTTCTTCCAGCACTGCGCATATGAGATTCTTGCCGCCGTCTGCACTGAATATGACTTTTATCTTCCAGGCATTCTGCAAATATGATGCCCTTGTCACCTCAAGGCTGGATTACTGCAATGCGCTCTACATGGGGCTACCCTTGAAAAGTGTTCAGAGACTGCAGCTAGTCCAGAATGCAGCCGCGCGAGCGATATTGGGTGTACCGAGGTACACCCACGTTACACCTGTCCTCCGCGAGCTGCACTGGCTACCAATTGGTCTCCGGACGCAATTCAAGGTGTTGGTTCTTACCTTTAAAGCCCTACATGGTTTAGGGCCAGCGTACCTGCGAGACCGCCTACTGCCACATACCTCCCAGTGGCCGGTGAGATCCCACAGGGTGGGCCTCCTTCAGATGCCGTCAGCCAGACAATGTCGGCTGGCGACTCCCCAGAGGAGAGCCTTCTCTGTGGCTGCTCCAACCCTTTGGAATGAGCTACCCCCAGAGATCCGGACCTTACCCACTCTCATGGCCTTCAAAAAAGTTAAAACCTGGCTATTCTGGCAGGCCTGGGGCTGTTGACCTCATTGTTGAGGTCCAGCCCCGATCAGAACGAATGCATGTGATTTTAAATCTGTCTTTTTTATTTTTTATTATTTCTTTTTCCTCTTTTTGTAAGCCGCCCGGAGTCCTTCGGGATTGGGTGGACTATAAATTTTATTAATAAAATAAATAAATAAATAAATAAAGTTTCTTGAAAGGTTCCTTCGTTTTCCCAAATGAACCACTCTGAACAATGCAATGGTGAGTGAGAAGAGGTGCATTCTTTTTTTTTTTATTTTCAGCATTTCCATAGAGTATCCCTCATAATGAACTTCTGCTTATGTTCAGTCAGGCTTGTAACAACTTCTCCATCACTTGTGCTCCTGCATAAATTGCTTATGCCACATTTGCATGCTGGAATATGAATGAAAATAGGAACGGTGGCGGGAGAGAGATCAAAGAGAGAGAAGGGCAAAGCAAAGGAGGTAACCTATATGTCCCAAAGATACCTTTTCAAGAGGCGATTTGGACTTTCTTTCTTTTTCTTTGAAGATGTTTCACTTCTTATCCAAGAAGCTTCTTCAGTTCATTCTTTTCTTGGCTGAGAAACATCTTTAAGAAAAAACACAAAGACAATCCAGTTGCCTCTTCAAAAAGCACCTTTGGGACAACCGTGACCTGGATGACTTCACAAGAGCCGAGGTGGCGCAGTGGTTAGGGTGCAGTACTGCAGGCCATTTCAGCTGGCTGTTATCTGCAGTTCGGCGGTTCAAATCTCACTGGCTCAAGGTTGACTCAGCCTTCCATCCTTCCGAGGTGACTCTGTAAACTGCATAGAGAGGGCTGTAAAAGCACTGTGACACAGTAATTAGTCTAAGTTCTATTCTATTCCATTCCATTCCATTCTTTATTCCATTCTATTTTCTATGTTTTATTCCGTTCTGCGGTGGTGGCGCCACGGTTAGAATGCAGTAGTGTAGGCTAATTCTGCCCACTGCTAGCAGTTCAATCCTGACCAGTTCAAGCTTGGCTCAGCCTTTAATCCATCTAAGGTCAGTCAAATGAGGACCCAAATTGTTGGGGACGATATGCTGATTCTGTAAACCCCTTAGATGGGGCACTGTGAAGCAGTATATAAGTCTTAAGTGTTAGTACTATTGCTAATAGTTACAGGCCACCTCGGGTAGAATCCCAAAACAACCTGCTTCACCACTCGAGCACCATCGCCATTAACAAAACCACCAATTGCAACCTCTTGCATCCAGTGATGATGTATTGAACACTATCAAACATCTGTATCTGCCTGTCCCAGGTCCTTTTGGGAAGGACTTGATAGGTGGATAAAATGCCAAACCTCTGGCAGTCTGTGTGGCGTACCACAATAACATCCCACCTATTTCATACTGGAGGCCATGCAAAAAATGAATCTGAAAAGATGGATTTGCCCAGTTTTACTACACGCACTCATCTGGAACCTGAAAATATAGGTTCAAGGGAGGATTGCGTAAAAGCAGTGACCCGCAGAAGAATGAGAGTTAGCTCTCTTCAGTTTATTAGCTGCGAAAGGTCTTTAGGTCCACTGGCTTTTCTAAGAGCTGAGTAGCTATGATCTACTCTGAGTGACAATCTTTTCTTTTACGCAGGTGTCATTGTACACACACACACACATATGGGAAATGGGCACACGGGGTATGCTGGATCAGAGGATAACTCATACGAATAGCAGACACGGTATTCACTGATTTTGGTTTTTAAAACAGAAGATACGGGTGCCCGATAAACATTAGCTACCTCTTTCTCATTTTGCCTCTGTCCTGTTTTAGGCTGAAAGAGAAATTGTGCGGAAATCATCCTACAAATCAGTATTCTTACCCTGAAGCCATAGGGGCGGTGAAAAGCCACTGTTACCAACCACGCAGACGCTAAATCCACTTGGTATCCTATGGATCGGCTTTTAGATGATTAATTATAGATCTAATAGAAAAGAAAAATAAAAAACCCAGGCTAATTGCAAAGCTGTGGGCTCAATTCTTCTTAATCCCACCCGGATTCGTAAATCTGCCTCCCCCCAAAAACAAAATCCCTTGTACATTTTTGTCACTCACATCTGCTGTGAATCAACTCACATTATTACTTTCACCCAACAGTATCAAAGCATGTTGACTGAAAATAGATAAATAACGGTCTATAAATAAGATAAATCATGCCAACAACGCAATTTTCTGAGTGCATGAGAAGGTTGCGGTGAGACAGAGATAGGTTCCTACTAGTGGTGGGTTTCAAAAAATTTTGGAACCTCTTCGGTAGGTGTGGCCTGCTTTGTGGGAGAGGCTTGCTAGCCATGTGACCGGGTGGGAGTGGCTTGCCAGCCATGTGACTGAGTGGGCGTGGCCAACTTGTAAAATGTGGTGAAACTCACTTAACAACGCTCTTGCTTAGCAACCAAAATGTTGGCTCAGAAACTCTGGCATTTGAAGCACACAAATCTTAAAGCTGTCAAGTTACAAGACCCTTGCACTCCTAATCCTTTAGGGAAAAAAAAAACACCCCAGGGGTGTTCAAACTTGACAGCTTTAAGACTTGTGGACTTCAACTCCCAGAATTCCTCCTCTTGCTCTTCATCTTGATGATGTGCGGACGGGCGGAGGGAGGGAGCTGGAACCGGTTCTAAATGGCACGGTAGATTTGTGGAACCTCTTCTATAGAAGAGGTTAGAACTGGCAGGAACCCATCCCTGGTTCCTACCAGTCTGGACCTGTTCGGCTGAGTAGGTAGTAACTTGGCCGCCCATGCCCCCAAACCGGTTCTTTTTTTTAAAAAAAATAGATTTATTTATTTTTCCATCTGTAGCACCTTACAATCATTACATTAGCCTTGTTGTGTCATCATACCTGTATATATCGATCTTATGTCCCTTCTATATTTATATACACGCATGTACAGTTCTATATATTCCTCTACTGCTTCTTGGATAGATTAACTTTATTTCTGTTATACAACCATTTATAGCAGTTATCCCGAATTTCATAGTATTCAGACTCTTCTTTATCCTTTAATCTTAATGTTAATTTATCCATTTCTGCGCAATTTCTAATATTCTGAATCACTAATTCATCTGGGGGAACTTTTTCTATGTTTCCAACATTGGGAAAATGTTATTCTGGCTGTAGTCAATAGATGTATTAATATATATTTGATTTTCTTTCTATATTTCACCTTGATTATTCCCTGCAGAAAAAGTTTATATTCTATTTGTTCCTCTGTAATTTGTTGTATCCATTTCCAAATTTTAATCCAATATTTTTGCGTTTCCGGGCAGGTCCACCACATCTGATAGAAAGTCCCCTCAAACAGCTTCCATTGGCAGTGGCGTAGGCACTGCCATATTGTTTTTTTGCTTCTGCGCATACGCAGAAGCAATTTTTTTCACTACTGTGCATACACGCATAGCACGATATCAAGTGCGAAGTGCACCCACATCCAAAGATGTCCCTGTGCGAACCAGGAGTAAAAGAATCCATAACCCTGTGCGAACCTGGAGTAAAAGAATCCATAACCCTGTGCGAACCTGGAGTAAAAGAATCCATAACCCACCCCTGCGGTGAGGGGGAAAAGCTTAATGGATGTACTTGTTTTTGTGATCATTCTATTTTCTTTTTTTTACAATGCCTTGTATGACTTTCTCGTGTATTGTAATCAAAATGCCAGGCCTAAAGCAGTATTCATCATTGGTATGTAAGCTTATTAAGCAAACTGTAATTAGAATGTCGCTGAAGGATTACAGGAAAAATACACATTTGGGTGTCACGAATGTTCCCTTCATCACGACACCTCGTGTGCTTCTAGATTAATAAGGAGTTTCAAAGTAAACAAATTCCTCTCCACCGTTACACGCAGGAGGTGATAGAGGAGAGGACAGGCCTGGCCAATTAGTCCCTCCTTAGATATTGAAATTTCATGCTGCTTTTAATGGGAAGGTTTATACCTCCATTCTGGATACACAGCGAGTAATAAATCCATTTCATTGAAACATGAGGCACGAAGATGAGAGATTACTTATCGGGATCAATGCTGCGGTGTATGAATCCATCATAGTTGGACGCATGTGGGCACAAAGAGATCCCCTAATTTATTCACTGAATTTATATCCCAGGATGTATTTATTCCATCCCATTTATATCCTCTGTGGAGCTCCCATCACTTGAAGTTTGGCTTCAATTCCTCATTGAGAAAGAATTGGGATGAAGGTGATTTACTATTTATTTATTACGAAACATTTTTGCTGCCCTCCTCATTTCAAAGAGACTGTTAGCTTGAATATAAGGGGGGGACCCTTTAAAGTCATCAAATATAAATATACCCAATAAAATCACAATATCAACTGAATAAAACCATTAACACAAGATGGAGGAGGGAGGAGGAGGGATTAGCTGTTACTTACAGCCGAAGAGCCAAGGTGGCGCAGTGGTTAAATGCAGCACTGCAGGCTACTTCAGCTGATTGCAGTTCTGCAGTTCGGCTGTTCAAATCTCACCAGCTCAGGGTTGACTCAGCCTTCCATCCTTCCAAGGTGGGTAAAATGAGGACCCGGATTGTTGTTGGGGCAATATGCTGACTCTGTAAACCGCTTAGAGAGGGCTGAAAGTCCTATGAAGCGGTATATAAGTCTAACTGCTATTGCTATTGCTATTGCTACTTACACAGTAGTTCAGTGGATAAGAAAGGCTGGTAGTTTGGCAGTTTGAATCCCTAGCGCCGCATAACAGAGTGAGCTCCCAGCTTCTGCAAACCTAGCAGTTTGTAAGCATGTAAAAATGCAAGTAGAAAAAACAGCGTTCT
>NC_045551.1:67328216-67365716 GCF_009769535.1 Thamnophis elegans
TGGTGTAGGGTTTCCTGCCTAAGCATGGGGTTGGACTAGAAGACCTCCAAGGTTCCTTCCAACTCTGTTATTCTATTCATATTCATATCATAAATCGGCTCACTGGTTTATAAATATAGTCGCTTACGGAGACAGTCCTATTTAACTCAGAAGATTTCTTCCTAATTAGCAGACACAAAACATCTGGATCCTGCTTCCCTCTTCCAAGTATTTCGAGTTGAAAAATGACCTGGCACTCAACGGCAAGATGTAGTTTTGTATGCTGAGCAAGTGGCATCAATCACTGTCTTTTTTTGGAAGAGGTCATCGGTGCTGTGATTCTTGCATTCCATGTACAATTGGAGGAATGAACTGTCCAACCTTTCAGACAGAACTATATTTTCTAAAATATATATCTCTGCATGCACCTGTATATACTTTGTAGATGTACTAGTGAGCACACCTATGCAGGTGTCCCCTATCCAAGTATTAAACACGCCCGACTGACTGCTTACCTTTGTTGAAAATAGGAGAAATTGAAGGATTTATTCCACTTACTGTAATAAAGACTTCCTCAGGCTGACCTCAATTCCTGGGGACTACATGGAGATGTCCGTGGTTGTTCGTTTGATTGATTTTGAGGCCATCCATCGCCCCAAGATTCTGAGTAAGAAAACCAGACAACAGTAAGAGCAAAGATCACACACATCCATGCTTAATTGAATTCAGCTCCACGGGAGCTTAACACAACACCTAGAGAACAATCAAGAAACACTTTCAACATTACCAAGAGGGGAACCATATGGCTCTTGGGGAAAGTTGTTGTTTCAGAGAGTAGGTGTGACACGGAAGGCACACTTCCACACATTTTTTCTTGCCCCTTCCATGTCAAAATGGAAGTCTCTCCAAAACAGTAATTACAACCTAGAACACAAGTTCAGTAACTTAGAGGTCTTCTAGTCCAACCCCATGCTCAAGCAGGAGGCCCTATGTCATTCCGAACAAATAGCTGTCCAGTCTCTTCATGAATACCTCCAGTGATGGAGCACCCACAGCTTCTGGTGGCAAGCTGTTCCACTGGTTAATTGTTCTCACTGTTAGGAAGTTTATCCTTAGTTCTAGGTTGATTCTCTCCTAAATTAACGATCATTTATTGCTTTTTTTCCCCTTTCCTTTTTCATTGAGACAGTTTCCACTTTGGGGGATCATGTAAATTTATTGATGTTCCTACAAGTTTCTCTTTTTTTTCAAATCACGATTAAAAATATTCCCAATACACTAAAAATATACATAACAAAAAAGAGAAAAAAATGGGAAGAAGAAAGAAAAGGAGTGAAAAGAGAAGAAAACATAACAATTGTGCCTTCCACCCTTCATTCTGTGGAGCAATGTTCCCCTTCTTTTTTAATGTTTATTTATTGAATATTTATGCCAACCATCTCACTGATACAGCGACTCTAGGCAGCTTGCAATATACGGCAATAATATATATATATATATATATATATATATATATATATATATATATATATATATATATATATATATATATATATATATATATATATATATATATATATATTGAAAAGGTAATACAAGGCAATTAAAATTAGGGCAATTAAACAGCAAAGCTAAAAATAAGACAATTGTTATTTATTTATTACATGTTTATATTACATCCTCATTCTTTTCCTCATCCTCTTCGATCCCTTCTAAACCCCAAATGAAGACATCATAAATTGTGTTGTTTTCTTCTGTAGGTTTTGTAGCCTTTCTAAAAAGTCTATCATCTCCCCATGTCTCATTTCAGTAGATTTATAGGAAGCAATCTCACCTGCCCCATAATAGGTGTTACAGTCAAAGCAAAACAATATGAAGCATGTTAAAAAGAGGAGAAAGAAATGCTTCAAAATAAAAACTTAGTTCAAGTTTCCTTCCTCCCTCCCTCCCTTCCTTTTCTCTTTCCCCATTTCTCCCTTCCTTTCTCCCTCCCTCCCTTTCTTTCTTTTCTCTTTCTCCATTTCCTCGTTCCTTCCTTTTCTCTTTCCCTGTTTCCTCCTTCTTTCCTCCCTCCTTTCCTTTTTCCCCATTTCCTCCTTCCTTCCTTTCTTCCTCCCTCCCCACTTCCTTTCCACCCTCCCCCTCTTCCGTTCCTCTTTCCTCCTATGTTCCCTCCCTCCTTTCTTCTTTCCCTCCTTTCTTCCCTCCCTCCCTTGCCCCTCCCTCCCTTCCCTCTTTCCCACTCTATTCCCTCTCTCCTTTCCCCTTCCTTCCTTCCTTCCTTCCTTCCTTCCTTCCTTCCTTCCTCCCAAAGGGTTTTATATAACATCTTGAACACTTAAATATGGATTTCTAAGCATCTAAGCATTGGAGGGGCTGCTGTAAGTTTACCATTAAAAAGTTGAACAATATGAAATAGGTGTTTTTCAATTTTGTGGAGGGCTTTTTTTTGAGAAGGGGGGGGGGGTCTCCTGTTCCAATCTGGCTTCCTATTGTTGATACTCTTAAACTTCTCCCTTTCTCTTTCCTTCCTTCCTCTCTCTCTTTTGCTTCCTCCTTCAATCTGATTACATACCTCCAATATACTTAGGTCTACCTATTGTTTAATCAGTGAATTGTGTAATGCACACCAGCGTGTTGCCACTAGCTGGGTGTTAATAACAACCATCTGGGATGAAATGTTGGCGGGGAGTTCATTTCCATAGGGGGAATTTTCTCTAAGGAGCCCAAGAGCTGACTCAATTCTTTCTGGCTGTTATTTGTTCTTAAGACAGGGGTTAAAGACATTCATTTTCCCCTAATCTATTCCTAAAGAAAGCTGGAAAACAACTTACCGTACTGTGTGCACCATGGAGAATTAAATATAGAGAATCATAAGTTCTTTATAAGTTTGCATGCCTGACTCACATTCTGATGAGAGAGAGAAATCCATTCTCTGCTTCCCAGAAACTCCCTTGGGAACAGGCGGATCGCTTCACTGACTTACTGTCTGCCTGTGTCCCTTTACCTGATGACAAACAGAACTGGAACTGACATCACAGAACACAATTTGTGAGCTAAAATAAGCCACATTTCTCCCTTTTTTTCTTCTCTTTCCCTCTCATCAGGGAAACACAGCCTTCCTTTTCAAAATTAGAGGTGCAGAATGATGGATCTGAATGTCCCTATTTGACTCACAAAAGCTCTTAATATCTGGATTGGGGACGACTCAGTAGCAATGAGTGAGCCATCTTTCTTTGCCCTAATTAGAATAGAATAACAGAGTTAGAAGGTACCTTGGAGGTCATTTAGTCCAACCCCCTGCTTAGGCAGGAAACCCTACACCACTTCAGACAAATGGTTATCCAACATCTTCTTAAAAACTTCTAGTGCTGGGACATTCACAACTTCTGGATGCAAGTTGTTCCACTGATTAATTGTTCTGTCAGGAAATTTCTCCTTAGTTCTAAGTTGCTTCTCTCCTTGATTAGTTTCCACCCATTGCTTCTTGTTCTGCCCTCAGGTGCTTTGGAGAATAGCTTGACACCCTCTTCTTTGGGGCAACCCCTGAGATATTGTTAACACTGCTATCATGTCTCCCCTAGTCCTTCTTTCCATTAAACTAGACCTACGCAGTTCCTGCAACCGTTCCTCATATGTTTTAGTCTCCAGTCCCCTAATCCTCTTTGTTGCTCTTCTCTGCACTCCTTTTTACATCTTTTTTACATTGTGGAGACCAAAATAGATGCAGCCTTCCAAGTGTGGTCTTACCAAGGCTTTATAAAGTGGTATTAACACTTCACTTCAACCTGTTCCCCCAACAATCTGGGTCCTTATTTTACCAACCTCGGAAGGATGGAAGGTTGAGTCACTCTTGAGCCAGTCAGGCTCAAACTCCTGGCATTGGGCAGAGTTAGCCTGCAATGCTGCATTCTAACCACTGCACCTCGACGGCTCATAAAAGCTAATGATCAAGGAAGACATACTCATCTTTATATAAAATATTCACTAAAATGTAAGTAATAAAAGCAATACAAATTTTGGGAGAAAAATATAAGGAAAGTTGTGTAAGTGAAAAAAAGTAGGGAAGGGAAGGTTATGGGAAGGGGAAAAGGAAGGGGAAGGAGAAGGGGAAGGAGAAGGGAAGAGAAGGAGAGGAAAGGAAGGGAAGGGAAAGGAAGGGAGAAAAGAAAGGAAATATGTGGAAAGGGAAATCCATGGCAAGTGTGGGAACATTTTTAGGTGCCATTATGATTCTTTGATATTTTACAGACCACAATGTTTCATAGTGCTCCCTTTTAATCAGATGTTTCAACACCAAAGGCACGGAGGCTATTTTTATCCTGATTATTATCAGAAAACAGGAGGATGTGGTTTTTGTTTTTTGTTTTAAATTTGAGTGCTTGACTACATCCAGAGCATAATTTAATCCACAAATACATCGTTTAGAATTGTGCCTGTTCAACTGTTGCCCTTTCTATCTTGCCTGTCCCAAATGTCCCAAATGGAATTAGTTTTATGCTGAACAATAAATTTTTGTAATTTATTACTGAAACATCAAGTGTTGTTTCCCTTCCGGCCAGAATCAAATATTCAGATTCACACCTCTCTCTGTGTGTGTGACTATACATTTTTCACATTTCATAGTTTTCGGACCATTTTGTGGTCATGGAATGATCTCTAAACTTCAGACCGTAGGAATAGCTCAGCTAGACTAGACCACAGCGCCACTTAATTCCGCAACGAAGGGCAGAAAGTCGCACTTCCAATCAATATAGGAAGTTAAAAACAATTATAATTGAAATTAGGCTGTGATTAGTACATGGCTCATGCCGGTGTTCATAATTTGAAAAAAAAAAGTTAAGTCAATGCTGCATGAAAATGTTCATGTTGGACAAGATTGCATGGCAGCTGTATTAAAAAAATTTTTTTTTTAAAAAATGAACCTTTCTGATGTGGCATCCAGTTTTGGTGGCCACAATATTACAAAATAAAAAGGTGTTGAGACTCTGGAAAGAGTGCAGAAAAGAGCATCAAAAATTATTAGGGGACTGGAGGCTAAAACATAGGGAGAAAGATTGCAGGAATTGGGTATGGCTAGTTAAAAGAAAGCCACTTGAAGAGGATAGAAACATTTGAGATGTGGATTTACAGGTGGTTGTTATGTACAAGCTGGGTTGACAAAATCCGAAATGAAGAGGAGGTGATAAGCCCTCTAGGAAAGCCAAGGGAAATCATCAAAACCATTAAAAGACAATAGTTAGAATATTTTGGATATGGATGCAACACCCAGAAAAATACGGCATCCTTCACTTAATCCTCCAAGGAAAGATTGAAGGCAAATGAGATCCAGGAAGAAGAAGAACATCATGGCTTCAAAAATCTAAGGAACTGGTTTGGACAAAACTCAGCAGCACTTTTCGTGCGGCTGTTGATAAAAAATAGGATTGCCAACATGATCACCAATGTCCAATAATGGATATGACAGAAGGAGGAAGAGGAAGAGGGGGAGGAGGAGGAAAGGAAGAGAGGGAGGGAGGAGGAGGAGGGGAGGAGGAAGGGAGGGAAGAAGGAGGAAGGGAGGGAGGAAGAGGGGGAGGGAGGAGGACGAAGGGAGGACGAAGGGAGGGAAGGAGGAGAAGGGAAGGAAGAGAAGGAGAGGGAGGAAGTGAGGGAGGGATGGAGGGAGGGAGGGAGGAAAGAAGGAAGGAAGGAAGGATATTTTTTCATCCGTGCTTTTTCCAATAGCCATTCACATTTCATCTAGATGCATATGTGGGAAAGCGAAGAGTAGAAAAAGAAAGGAAAATCGGAGCATTTTTAAAAGTTATCCACAGTTCTGGATACTGCTTAGCAATAAGGGATGAAACTACTTAAGCAGGAAAAAAGTGAAATGAAAGTCACTTCTTGGGAGCTGGCTAGAGCTTCTTCATGCCATCTGCTAACTTTGGAACCAGATCCAAAGAAATAACGATAATAACAGTAGAAATAAAGCATATAATTCAGTGTCAGATTTGGGGTAGGGAGAATGGAAGTGGGGCTTCCTGAAGCAATCTTTTCATTGCACTACAACCTGAATCTTCAGAGAAAGGTTTTACAGCTTTTAAACTTTAACAGTTAGGGGGAAAAATGAGAAATATTGGTGAGTCCAATATTCCCAAACCAGGAAAAATATGGTTAAATTGGAAGGAGTAGAGGAAAGTTTGCAAATTGCTCAGACTAACAAGATCGGGGAACCCTTAGTCCTTCAGGCTTCATTTCACACTGATTCCCACCAGGTTTAGTTAATGATGATTGAACAAGAAGTCCCAAAACTTCTGGAACTTTTTAGTTGCTCATCTGCAATCTGTAGGACATGTTTATCTGTTGTGATAAAATTATGTGATTTGAAAGGCAAGTCCATTCGTAGACCCTTAGTAATACTTCTGGAAGAAAATGAAGCCATTTTATTTTCCCTTTACAGGAATTGCTGTAGTTGTTTTGGTGCTCCTAGTTTTAAACATCCAGATAATTCTGGAATAAAGATGATTTGCAAGCAATTGTTGCCTTTATAAGCTCATTGCCTAACAGTGTCTTCATCTTCATAAAAAGGTAAAAATTCCCCCCGCATGTATGTGCTAGTCGTTCCCGACTCTAGAGGGCAGTGCTCATCTCCGTTTCAAAGCCAAAGAGCCAGCGCTGTCCAAAGACATCTGTCTGAATCTGCTGACAGATCTGTTGGTCGCTGGTGGGTCACAACATCACCAAGCTGATAGAAGACTTGTCTGTGTTATTCCTTCTGCTGAAACCACATTTGTGCTTAAAGTTTTGTAGAGTTTTTCAGTCATCCAGGTTACGGTTGTCCCCAAGATGCTTTTTTTTCCAGGGGACAACTGGACTGTCTTGGTTTTTTCTTTTCTTTTGAAGATGTTTTGTTTCTCATCCAAGAAGCTTCTTCTGCTCTTACAGGATGGTGGGGTGTTACGGTAATGATTTAATAGTTGAACAACTGCTGTAAGGCTGAAATACTAAAATGATGGTGCAATGAGAATGAGTCAGTGGGGTTATTTAAATTATTACTTTAAGAGGATGAATATATGAGGACCTGTCAGGGCATTCTCTCTCTCCATGTGTGATTCTGTGCTGTAGTTGATGATTGATTGCTTGACTTTGCCTAATACATGTATGTATATATTCCTTGTATATAAAGCACTATTTGAAAAACAAACCCCAGTTTACTGCATTTTACTCAGGATTGTCTCAAAATAGTCCCATTGTGTGCACTCTGACATGGGGAATGGAAGGATTTATACTCTTTGCAGACAGCTGGTCATTTGCATCCTTTTAGAGGGTCGTTGAGGCCACTTGAAGGTTTATCTGTGTCCTCAGAGTTACCTGAGTGGTGCAAATGGTTCCTGTCACCTGCAATTTTTCCTCTGGAAATCCATTCCTTCTCCCACACCATTCCAAGGGTCTTCATCCCAAATTGTGTAGCTAAAAGTCTGTTGAGATTCTCAGTCATCCAGGTCATGGTTGTCCCAAAGGTGCTTTTTCAGGAGGAAATTGAAAAAAAAATTGCAGACTACAGGAACCATTTGCACCACTCAGGTAACCCTGAGGACACAGATAAACCTCCAAGTGGTCTCAACGACTCTCTAAAAGGATGCAAATGACCAGCTCTCTGCAAGGAATATCAATCCTTCAATTCCCCACCATCCAGTCAGAGCCGAAGAAGCTTCTTGGATGAAAAGCAAAACATCTTCAAAAGAATTCCAGTTGCCTTTTTAAAAAGCACCTTTGGGACACATTTTTACTTGGTCTTAACATCAGGTAATCCTCAATTTACGACCCCAATTCAGCCCCAAATGTATATTACTAAGTAAAGCATTTGTGAAGTGAATTTGTCCCATTTTTACCACTTCTCTTGCCATGTTTGTTAACTGTTCTGATCCTCCTCGTTCCACACCAACACACACACTGAGCCAAAGATAAGTTACAGCATTTAATTAACAGACAGACAGGTCCTTGGCAGCAAACAGGCACAGACAAGCTTGGGCAGCAATCCAGCACAGATAAGGCTTGGCAGCAATCCAGCCTGCCAAGTTCACAATAATGTTCTCCAACATTCAATTCTGTGTTGACTTCTGCAAAGAGGGGCGTGTACACAAGCAGTCTTTTTATAGTCTGGAAAGGAGCCTAATGACCACCAGCTGAGTGCAATTACCTCCTGTAACTGCGCAAGTGTTCCTTACGCCTAGTAGCTCTTCGATGCCGGGCATCCAGGAACAACTCACTGCTGGCGTCTGGCTCACTCTCCCTTGTCTCCTCCCCACTGGTCCAAGGTCAGGCGCCTCCTGGTGGCCAACCAGCCTCTCTGCACCCTGTTCGGAGTCCAGGGTCGTCCACATCCTCCAGAACTGACTCATAGGCCCCTCGCTGTTGGAGTCTGGTGGCAGCTCCAACGGCTCCTGCTAGGCCATAACAGTTAACTGAATCCCTTAGGTTGTTAAACTAGAACACACTGATTTTATGAAATTATATTGCCTATTGATTGATACACTTGTTTCCATGCACATTGAGGCCAGTCCACCTGTGGTGAGAAACTGTACATTTTGCAGACTAAGAAGCTGTTATACACTAGAATATTGAAAGGATGATCTGCAAGCTCTCAACCTCTATTGTATTTTTTCTACTGTCTCTTTCATTCCATGTGCAGAGGGAAAGAAAGATTCTTCAGTATAATTTAGGAGAAATGAAGATTATTGACATGCGATGTACTGTACGTTTAAACGGTGTGTCTGCTTGTAGTCGGTAATTGCTTTTATGGATGATTGAAGTGACATTTGAAAGTGGAAGGAGAGTTATATTGCATTTAAAAAAGGGGGAAAGTAACATCTGATTTGTGTTGCTTTGATTTGTACTATCATCATTCTCACTCGTAGTCTAAAGAGAATATGAATAACAACTACCTCTTAGAGATAACATTGTCTTTGGAAGTTCCAAGCAGGTCAATCTCTTTAAATATGCCAAGAGTACTTCTTCACATCACCACCTCAACTTCCTTTGTTTACCATCCCAATGATCTGCATTAGTGGGATTACAGAATAACAGGGTTGGAAGGGATCTTGGAGGTCTTCTAGTCCAACCCCCTGCTTAAACAGGAGACCCTGTGCAATTTCAGACAAAGGGCTGGCCAGTCTCTTCTTTAAAAACTCCAGTGCTGAAGCACCTACACCTTAGCACATACAATAATAGGGTTGGAAGGGATTTTGGAGGTCTTCTAGTCTGACCCCCTATATCATTTCAGACAAATGGTCCTCCAATTTCTTCTTAAAAACCTCCAGTGTTGGAGCACCCATAACTTCTGAAGTTGTTCCACTGATTAATTCTTCTCACTGTCATGAAATTTCTCCTTAACTCTAGATCTCTCTTTGATAGGATTCCATCCATGACTTCTTGTCCTGCCCGCAGGTGCTTTGTGGAGAATAAAAGGACCCAGTGATGGGTTTCAAAATTTGTTCGAACCTACTCTGTGGGTGTGGCCTCCTTTTTGGGAGTGGCTTGCCACCCATGTGACCGGATGGGAGTGGCTTGCCGCCCATGTGACCAGATATGAAGATGCCGACGACACTTGTCAGAACCACCTTAAATTACCTCACACACAGCACTGGCATGCATAAGAATATGATGTAAACTTGTATTTTTAAAAGGCATCTTTGGTTTGCGTTAAAACAACTTCAACACACGCAATGTTCTGATTGCACCACAAACGCAGTAGTCATCCTTACCTTTCACAGAGGCACTGAGTTTTATAAATAGGAGCATGATAGTGTAGAATAATCATATCCAAGGACCAGTGGTGGGTTTCAAAAAAATTTGGAAGCTCTTCTGTAGGTGTGGCCTGCTTTCCGGGTCCACTGGTGGAACCTCTTCTAACCGGTTCGGTAGATTTGACAAACCGGTTCTACCGAATAGGTGCGAACTGGTAGGAACCCATCTCTGGAAGGACCCCATCCTATCTATGACAACTGTTCAAGTATTGAAGGACTATTATGGTATCAGCACCAGTCCTTTTCTTCATTAGACTGGACATACCTATTTCCCTAAATCATTCATCGTATGTTTTAGCCTTCAGCTTCTTCACTATCCTTTATTGTTCTTCTTTTCACTTGCTCAAGAATAGGGGGTGGTGGGTCAAACTCAAGGCCCGTGAGCCACATCCAGCCTGCAGGGTGTTTAAATCTGACTCGTGGGGCCAGAAATAACAAAGGACCAGCCCGCATTGCTTCTGACAGTAAAACAGGGTGCAGGGCGGGGGGGAGCTGAAAACGGGCCACCCCGTTTTCAGTCTGGACAGCCTCCTGAAGCACTCTGCCAGCCAAAATAGGGTGCGAGGCATTGGGGGATGAAAATGGGGTGCCCCATTTTGGTCAGCAGGGTGCCGCAGGAGGAATCCATCCCATCTTCCCTCCCCCTCAACTGGCCTGCGAAGGAGATCCGAGGTGGCACAGTGGTTAGAGTGCTGTACTGCAGCCACTTCAGCTGACTGTTATCTGCAGTTCAGCGGTTCAAATCTCACCGGCTCACGGTTGACTCAGCCTTCCATCCTTCCGAAGTGGGTGAAATGAGGACCCAGACCGTGGGGGTGATATGCTGACTCTGTAAACCGCTTAGAGAGGGCTGAAAGCCATATGAAGCGGTATATAAGTCTAACTGCTATTGCTATTGCTATACTGCTCCAGCCCTCGAAGAAATCCAGTTTGACACACCTGCTTTAGAGTCTCAACATTTTTGGTATTGCAACAGTTCAATATTATAGCTTTTGTTCCTGCCCAAATGAGTTCAAAGTAAGTATTTATAACCCATTGATGCACCTATAACAACCCCCAAAATTAATACATCAGGTGTTAGTTTTTTTTTTTTTTAATTCCATTTGGGATATTGTCATCAAAACCTACGGTATCTAAATTTAGAATTTATAGAGGAAACTATAAACCTAATCTTAACCATCATTGCAAACCTCCACTTTTTCTTAATTTGGTAATGTAGCTTTCCAATTATATATATAAAAAAAGTCTACACCAAATGAAGCTACTTAGAAATGCACATTGTGAAAAATAGCAACAACTTTCAGAGGAAGTTGTTGATGTTAAATCAAATTTTCAAAACAGTGATGCCACCGGAAAAAAGAAAAAAGTTGAATGCGAAATTTTTAAAATAGAAAATGTTCCTACTTCTGGCAAGGGGGAAGTTGGCAACAGCGTCAGTCATTTTAACAGGTTTAATATTCCCGACAAGCTTCTTGAAGCACGGAGAGGAGAGGTGAGGGGGAATTTCTTTTTTAAAACAAGTCACCAATTAAGTAAGAGTCAAAATGTTGACATAAGGCAAGCAGCATAAACACAGAAAGACAGTAATTTCTTTCCATCCAAAACATAAACATAAAATCAGTAACTCGGTTTATTACTAGCACACCTCACGGTAAACAGATTCTGCATAGAATAATCCACCAGCTCTCAAAATAACCCCATAATGCACTCTTTCGGCTACCTGGTTTCCTCTTTTGATTATAAACAAAATGGAAAACTGTCAAAAGCTTTTCTGATTGCAAATGCTCTGGACAATTTAAAGCAATCAGATGCTCCACAGGATATCGGGACTAAAAGCTGTCTTAATTGTGATCGCCGTGAATGTATCTGAAGGGGAACAATATCTAGATTGTTCCATAATGTGCTAAAGGTATGAAACACAAGATACAGAACAGTGTTTCCAAGATTACGGCTGAGACACTAGCTGGCAGTTATAGAAAAAAACTGTATAAAAGAACAGACAGTCAGATAATCAGCCAAAACTTGCCAAAGAGAGGACATAAATCATATCTTCCATCTTCAACCTCTCGACGTAAGTGGCAGAGATTAAAAAGAAAATCAGAGTGAAAAGGCTGTACTTGGCAAAGAGAAAAGTTCTTTTTTGTAATCTTTGAGATAAAACTTGATAGCCATGGCAAGCTTTCGAACAGCAAACCAAGTTTAAATAGGCATCTAAACGTCACGGAGTCTTAAAACAATCTCAGGTAATATCTTTGGTATCAACCTGACTTCTGCTGCTTTGGGCAACGTTGGTCCAGGTAAAAGCAGATGAGGTAACAGATGTGATTTATGTGTAAGATAGTTGGAAGGGACCTTGGAGGTCTACTAGTCCAACCCCTGTTCAGGCAGAAAACTCTACACCATTTAGATAAATGATTGTCCAATCTTTACTTAAAAGCCTCCAGTGTTGGAGCATTCACAACTTCTGCTAGCAAGTCATTCCACTTTGTTCTGTGAGGACATTTCTCCTTAGTTCTAGGTTGTTTCTCTCCTTGATTAGTTTCCACCCATCATTTCTTCTCTTGTCTTCTTTGGAGAAGAGTTTGACTCCCTCTTCTTTGTGGCAGCTCCTCAGATATTGGAATACTGCTACCATGTCTCCCCTGGTCCTCTTTTTCAATAGACTAGATATACCCATTCACCTACCTGAGCACATCAACGGGCCTCCCGTCCCTGTCCTAACAACCCGATTTATCCATATCCATTTCATGTATTCATATTCTTGCATATACTTATATCTCAGGGGTGGGTTTCTCGCCCCGTTCCAACCAGTTCGGTTGGAACGAGGCCGGCGGCGTCCTCGTGCACGCGCGTGGCGCACGCATGCGTACTAGCGTCTGTGTGATGCTCCAGCTGCTCCTGGAGGATCGCGCAGGCGCTGTATGCGTCCTGCGCATGCGTGGAAGCGCAGAATTTGGCAAAACCGGGTAAGGAGCGGGCGCGGGCGCGGGCGGGCGCGGGGGGGGGGCTTCGCCGTTCCCGGAAGTTACTTACTTTCGGGTTCGGCGACCAACCGGATCGCAGGGACCGCCGCGAACCGGTTGAAACCCACCCCTGTTATATCTATTATCTTATACATGCTTGACAAAACAAAGAAATAAAATAAAATAAAAGACACCTTTATGTAGGTAAATATTCTTCTAAACAAAACAATACATCAACATGGCAAAATATCACTTCAGCTGCTTTAGAAATTTTGCTCTCAATATTACCTTTCTGTTCTGTTCCCCCCTCCTTCGCTTGTTAACAGACGACAGGCAAATAAAAGGAAAGGGACTTCTCTTTATCAGTTCTCAGTTCAAACTGGCTTTGAGCCCAAAAATAAACTAATTAAAGTCTCTGCCAGAAGATAACGGACTGAAACACAAATCTTTCTTACTTCAATACAAGGTGAATCAAACGAAAGCAAAGCCCTTCTTCCAAAGTCTCTACAAATCAGGGTTACAGAAGTCAAACCACTTTTCCAAGTGTACAGCAAAGAAACCACGTCCAAGGATCAAGGGACGCACGAAGGAACGTTGACTCCTGTGACTAGGGTAGGGCGTGGCAGCATCCGTCCTTTTATCTCCAAACCTGCCTCTAACAAGCCCCAGCTGCATAATGAATCTTGTATACTGAAAAGACTCACAGAAGACATCTGCTGAGTCACAACACCTTTCTATGTAGAGGAATGTTTGTATGTATGTATGTATGTATGTATGTATGTATGTATGTATGTATGTATATCAGTGGTGGGTTGCTGCCAGTCATGACTGCCATGGCCATACCAGTAGTGGCCTGGAGCAGCTGGGAGCGTACCAGTAGGGTGGTTTATTTTGGCCCACCTGCCTTCTATAGCTGTATTTATGCCAAAAAGCACACTGCGCATAGGTGCACAGTGAGCAGAGCCCGCGCATGGCCTGAGAAGCAGCTGGATGTCACAGGGGCAGTGGATTGCACATATGTGTGCAGTGCACGCCAGGCCTGTGCACACACCATGATCAGTGTACCAGTAGTGACAGTAAGAGCAATTCACCAATTGGTATGTATGTATGAAAAGGTGTTCAGTCATGCATACCTTCATCAGCCTGTGTCTAGGGAGATTCTCCATAATTCAATTTACTGTATTGTCCGAAAGGTGCTTTTTCAGGAGACAAATTGACTTTCTTGGCTTTTTTTTTCTCTTGAAAACGTTTCACTTCTCATCCAAGAAGCTTCTTCAGTTCTGACTTCAGAAGAAGACTCATACAGAAGTAGTTAAAAAGTTAAAACTGAAGATGCTTCTTGGATGAGAAATGATTTTTTTTCCAAGGTAGGGGAAAAAACCCAAGAAAGTCCAATTGGCTTTTGGGAAAAGTACCTTTGTCACTCCTCCGATCTGTTTCCTTCGTGATGTTGTCACTCTCCTCATGACTTGATTCATTTAATGGAAGAAAAGCTGCTCAAGGGGTATTTTCGTTTTCATAACCTGAAAATTATTTTTCTTGGACCAGATTCTGCTGAGATATGATCTCATTGTTGCTTTTGCAATGAAGTTTTACTTAACCTTACCCAGCATGGTGTCTTAGATGTCATCTTCAGCAAGCCGAGGTGGCGCAGTGGTTAAATGCAGCACTGCAGGCTACTTCAGCTGACTGCAGTTCGGCTGTTCAAATCTCACCAGCTCAAGGTTGACTCAGCCTTCCATCCTTCGGAGGTGGGTAAAATGAGGACCCGGATTGTTGTTGGGGGCAATACGCTGACTCTCTAAACCACTTAGAGAGGGCTGAAAGCCCTATGAAGCGGTATATAAGTCTAACTGCTATTGCTATTGCTAACTCTTCTGTTCATTCTGTTGTTGTTGTTTTCAGTATACCAACCATGGTGTCAGGCGTGCCTCCATCAATAACCAAGAAAGAGAACTTCCAACTCCGTTGTTCGGGGAATTAAAATACTTTTACTGGTTATGAGAAGATAGCAACGAAAGTAAAGGAGGATCTGAGCCAGAAAGGTGGAGAACAAGTACATATCAAATGATAACCCAGCCCGCTCCCTCCAGCGACCCCACCGCAGTGTCCAATCTGCAACTCCCTTAGGTGTCATGCGGGGGTGCATCTCCAAAAGGCATCATCATGTTGGAATGCAGGACGGCTGGCCTTGCCCAGGTCCAAACACCAGCCACCAGCATGCGCAGAAGATGTTGAGAAGAAAACTCCCTTTTCCATATCACCTCCTGTACCATTTATTCCCATCCCAAATACCATGCCCCCTCCCTCCCCGTTTCCATGGCAACTGATAGAAAGTAAGCAAAGCAGAGGCTGACACATTGCAGCTGATTAGGAAAAGGTTAAGGTTCCCCTTGCACATATGTGCTAGTTGTTCTTGACTCTAGGGGGCGGTGCTCATCTCCGTTTCAAAGCAGAAAAGCCCAAAGACATCTCCGTGGTCATGTGGCCGGCATGACTCAATGCCGAAGGCGCACGCAATGCTGTTCCCTTCCCACCAAAGGTGGTTCCTATTTTTCTACTTGCATTTTTTACGTGCTTTTGAACTGCTAGGTTTGCAGAAGCTGGGACAAGTCACGGGAGCTCACTCCATTACGCGGAGCTAGGGATTCGAACCTCTGAACTGCCAAGCTTTCTGATCGACAAACTCAGCGTCTTAGCCACTGAGCCACTGCGGCCCCTTTAACCTGGTTAGGGTTATAATTAATCTTTTCAATTTCAGCACTTATGCTTAACTCAAGCAACTTAACTACTGGTGCAGCTTCTCTTCCCATAGCCCATTGTCTACATTCTAAGCTCTTTCTTTTTAAAATTTGCCCTAGCAAGAAAGTTATCCAAGCATTGAGCTTTAATACGTTTCATGTCATTATTATCTGCTTAAAACTACCCCAAATCATATTGTTATCACTTCTTCTCCCAGTCTTCCCTTTTCAGCTGCTTCATTAAATGCATGATACTTAACATTTCCCCCCCCCCCATCCCCAATTTTCTTTTCAACTCTATATCCTGAATTGGCGCCTGAGAAGAGTTAGCCCTGACATTAGTATAATTTGTCAAACCAAATTATACCTGAACTGATAAAGCCATGCGGAAAAGTAGCATTTAATTACAGAATATCCTTTCCAGGTAAGGCCCATGGCTTCACACTGACTGCCAATAATATGATCCTGGCTTTGTGCTCAGTGCACCAGAAATATTGCCAGAAGCAAGAGGTACCATGTTTTACTAATATAAATGTAGGGTAAACAGTCAAATTTTGGTGCAAGTCCTTTTGGAGAATGGTAGAAAGAGGAACATTGTACCACACACCTCTCCAAAAAAAGAATAGAATAGAACAGAATAGAACAAATATCTGAATGAAGAATAGAATAGAATATTGGAATGGAATGGAATAGAATAGAATAGAATAGAATATTGGAATGGAATGGAACGGAATGGAACAGAATAGAATTTTAGATTGGAATGGAATGGAATGAAATAGAATGGAATAGAATATTTGAATGGAATGGAACGGAATGGAACAGAATAGAATTTTAGATTGGATTGGATTGGATTGGAATGGAATGGAATGGAATAGAATAGAATATTGGAATGGAATGGAACGGAACGGAATGGAAAAGAATAGAATTTTAGATTGGATTGGATTGGATTGGATTGGATTGGATTGGATTGGAATGGAATAGAATAGAATAGAATAGAATATTGGAATGGAATGGAATGGAATGGAACGGATCAGAAAAGAATAGAATTTTAGATTGGATTGGAATGGGAATAGAATAGAATAGAATAGAATAGAATATTGGAATGGAATGGAACGGAAAAGAATAGAATTTTAGATGGGATTGGATTGGATTGGAATGGAATAGAATAGAATAGAATATTGGAATGGAATGGAATGGAATGGAATGGAATGGAACGGATCAGAAAAGAATAGAATTTTAGATTGGATTGGATTGGAATGAAATGGAATAGAATAGAATATTGGATTGGAATGGAATGGAATGGAACGGATCAGAAAAGAATAGAATTTTAGATTGGATTGGATTGGATTGGAGTGTATTAGATTGGATTGGATTGGAATGAAATGGAATAGAATAGAATATTGGATTGGAATGGAATGGAACAGAACGGAATGGAACAGAATAGAATTTTGGATTGGATTGGATTGGATTGGAATGGAATAGAATAGAATAGAATAGAATAGAATAGAATATTGGAATGGAATGGAATGGAATGGAATGGAACGGATCAGAAAAGAATAGAATTTTAGATTGGATTGGATTGGAATGAAATGGAATAGAATAGAATATTGGATTGGAATGGAATGGAATGGAACGGATCAGAAAAGAATAGAATTTTAGATTGGATTGGATTGGATTGGAGTGTATTAGATTGGATTGGATTGGAATGAAATGGAATAGAATAGAATATTGGATTGGAATGGAATGGAACAGAACGGAATGGAACAGAATAGAATTTTGGATTGGATTGGATTGGATTGGAATGGAATAGAATAGAATAGAATAGAATAGAATAGAAGCTATTGATTCAGATTCAATATTAAAAGGACTTTCCTGACAGCGGGAATTCAAGTGGTGGAATAAAGAGACAAATTTGAGCAGGAATCTATGGTCCAGCCCAGCTCCCTAATTCTAGACATTTGTCATCTTATTCAGTCTTCTGTTTCTTCTGAGGCTGGCATTCCAAATGAACCCACGTGCCACCCCACTTCCACGTGGAAGAAATACAGCTGTCAAGATTGCCCGATATCTTTAAAAAGCTTTTAAATAAATCTTTTTTCTAATTGCCAAATGTTTGGCGGTTCAAATTCCATTAGCCACAGGCAGCCTAACTGGATCACGGAAGGGGCCATTATACATTAGGTAACATAAGGCTCTAACCTGCTGTGACAGCTGTACCATTATGCAAATTGACACAACATTTAATGAATTTAAGAGGTAAAAAAGGGGGGGGGAAGCGTTCCATCTGCATTTCCGTTAGAAGTATATCAGACTTGGTAACGATTGAGAACAATTACTTGAATTATTCAGGGGAGGAGAAATTAGCACGCACCTATTTTAATAAAAACAATTAGGTTCCTTCTGCCTAAGCGTCATCTCTTTGGATTTAAAGTAAATGTGTAGATTAGATGTACATGCCAAGCGTGGAAACATATTTGCTTTTCATTTTCGCCCGCAGCAAAACACGCTAATCAGCTCTTGGTCTTATTTGCCACCCAAGTTTGCCATCCAAGCCCAAAGTCACTGTGCGGGTTTTCTTGAGTAGGAATTCACTTTTGAAATTATTTCGATTAAAAGGCCTCCTGCTCATAATGCGCCTATGTTTGTTTCCCTTTCAAACGAGACTTTTGCCAAATTGCATTGAATGAGATCACCAGATAATGGATTTTTGGGAGGAAAACAGGGCATATTGTTCCAACGTTGGACAGATAAAAAGCATTTCATCGCCAAGGGAGGCCCAGCTCATGACAGATTAGCGCTTGGCCGGATCACCTCCCCAAAGACTTTCATTTATCTTGCCTCCAAGACATTGACTGAGCAAAAGGCTTGACACAGGAAGCAAATCTGGAATATGAATATAAAGAAAGACCTTCATTTAGACCTTGTTAAATGGCTCTTTCTGGAATAAGTTTAAGATGCATTAAATGTGAATATTTTTCCATATTTACTGGTGGGTCGCTCAAATGAGCATTGTTCTTAAGCTGCTTTTCATTAGAACAATACACTATATTACAATCAAATATGATTGCCGTGTATTGAAATGCTTATGTGGAATTATATCCGGATATATATTCATATATGTGTAGCTACATCGGTGGTGAAATCTAAACTTTTTTTTGCCAACGGTTCAATGGGCGTGGCTTGGTGGTGGTGGGGGTATGTAGCCAGCTGGGAGTGGTCAACTTTTCCCCACATTTTAAAGTATTTTTCCTATTTATTCATTCAAACTGGCAGGAACAACATGTTTAAAATAGCAATAGCAATAGCAGTTAGACTTATATAGCGCTTCATAGGGCTTTCAGCCCTCTCTAAGCGGTTTACAGAGTCAGCATATCGCCCCCAACAACAATCCAGGTCCTCATTTCACCCAGCTCGGAAGGATGGAAGGCTGAGTCAACCCTGAGCCAGTGAGATTAGAACCGCTGAACTGCAGATAACAGTCAGCTGAAGTGGCCTGCAGTACTTCACCCTAACCACTGGGGGGAGGGGTGGTTCCGACAATCGTGGGCTCACAGCTGATCCGCACAATCGTTGGAATCATTTTTTCCCCACTTTTTAAAGCTTTTCTTACTACAGGTTCAGGCAAATCTTAGCATTTTTTGCTACCAGTTCTAGTCAGAACTTGTAGCAACCTTGAACTACATATAATTGTGTGTTTTTATATACATACTACCCGATACCCTGGCATTGTTCGGGTATTTATTTATAAGGGGAAAATATTCAGACCAAAAGTAATTTCTAATGTTGGATTTTCCCCCTTACCAGAGGGAGCCCCCTTGTGGAGCACTGTGAAGCCATTACCATGGCAACTCCACTGTGCTGCACAGTAGAAGCCATTTTAAATCAGCACAGAAGAAGTCATTTTAAGGCACAGCAGGTTATATCTTAACAGAACACCCTTCAAGGGGTCTTATGAGTCTCTTACCCCCCACAGTATTTGTTTCCAGAGTGTAAGTCATCTGTGTATCAAGTTTGGTTGAAATTGCTTGAGGCGTTCCAGAATAAGATGCAGCCTGTTGTGCCTTAAAATAGCTTCTACTGTACTGCTATAAAATGGCTTCCACTGTACAGTGCAGTAGAGTTGCCATGGTAACGGCTTCACAGTACTCCACAAGGGGGCTTCCTCTGGTAAGGAGGAAAATCCAATGTTAGAAATTATGTTTAGTCTGGACATTTTCCCCCTATAAATAAATACCGGGGCAATGCCACGTTAGCAGCTAGTAATGAATAAATAAACAAATATTCAAGTTGGCGCCTGAGTGTTAACCTTTGAGAAATTTAAGTCACTGGGTCCTGTTTTGGTGACTCGGGTTTTCTTTTTAACCAGACCCTGACGGTAAACAGGATGTTGCAAGGAAGAATCCAACAGCTTTCGTTAAAAAGAGAGTTTCAACAACACCATTCTAATTTTCCGTGTTCCCCCCCCCCCCCTCTATTCACTGATAAAGTGTTGCCATTTCTAAAAGACCCCTCCTGGATCTACAGTAGCTATTTAGATGGCTACGATCTGAAATCTCTTGATTGATCCATTAAAAAGGGGGGGGGAGGAAAGAGTTTTCAGTGCAGATCAGTTTTGACAACAGAAATTCAAGAGTTTGCATGCCTGCCACTATGGCCTGAAGGTACGCTGGTTAAAACTAAATACAAATACACCTTCCATGGAAATAGACCATCTATGTCAAATGGAGAATTTAGAACCCAAAGACATGAATGCTGGGTCCCCAAACATCTCGGTCTCAAATATATCACCGGCTGTCACTAGTAGATTTCAGGCAGCTGAGAAATGCTGAGATTGTTTTAATTTAAATGGCATGAAGACATGACACCTCGAAGAGAGACAAAACGATGCATTTGCCCAGATATCCAACTCTTCTGTCAAATCTCGGCCTGTCTTATCTCATCACAGGGACAACGAGCGGATCTACTGCTAAAACATTGATACAGCACTTCCATATATAGAGCTGGGGTTGATTTATATATATATATATATATATATATATATATATATATATATATATATATATATATATATATATATATATATATATATATATATATAAAATATATATATAAAACTGTTCACAGAAATATCTTTGATATTTTCTTTGATATTTTCCAGCATGTGCCTGTGCACTGGCCACCTGGTTTTCCGGTTTGTGGTGCGCATGCACCCACAAAGACTAGCTGGCCGGAAACTGGAAGAGAAACTGCCTGGTACACATGTGGATCGTGTGGCTGCTCTTCCAGGTTCCGGCACTCCTATATGCATGAAGTTGGCCAGCATGCTGGAACCCGGAACAGCAACAGATGACAGCTCGCATGCCCACTTTTGGCATGTGTGTCGTAGGTTCGCTGTCACGGGACTAGACATACTCCCTCAACCATCCGTCGTATGATTTAGCCTCCAAACCCGTTATCATCTTTGTTGTTCTTCTCTGCATCCTTTCTTGGACCTCAGCATCTTGTCCAGAATTGGATGCAAGGTTAGAACTTTCAAACGTCACCCAGGCTATTGGAGAACAAGCTTTGGTTTTGTTGATTTTAAACCTTGCGATTAATTTTAAAGCCTTGTCGTTTCTTAGCCCTGAGTTAAGTGTTGGTCTTCACATGGAATAGAACTACGCTCAAGGTTGGAAGATATGGACCCACAACATACTTGAACTCGCTGGTATTTCTAAGTGCGGAGTTGCAACTATAGATTTTTCTGATGTCCTTTGGCTCTGAAAGGAATCCAGAGTCTTTTTTTCTGGATTCATACACCTTCCTTTAAATTCTCATTCAAAGAAATACAGTAGATAGTGAAATACCAGATATTAATGATGGTTAAGTGGCCAAACTGTAATCTTGGTTCCTTATTTCCCAAATATGTCTAAATGGAAGTAATTTAGGCTCATTTAACTTTCCCAGTGATCACAATTTTACTTTCATTAGATAGAATGTTGATATCTCTATCTCTCTTTCTTCTCTCTCGTATTCTCTTTCTCTCTGTCTGTATCTATGTCTTGTCTCTCTGTGTAGGTGTGTGTTTCTCTTTCTCTGTCTCTCTGTCTCTCTGGGTGTGTCTGTTTCTCTCTGTCCATCTGTCTATCTGACTCTCTTTCTCCTCTCTCATTCTCTCTCTCATTCTCTCTCCCAATCTCTCTCTTTGTTTCTCTTTCTGTATCTCTCCTCTCTCTCTCTTTGTGTATTTCTCTTTGTCTCTCTGTCCCTCTTTCTCTCCTCTCTCTCTCTCATTCTCTCTCTTACTCTCTCTCTCTCTTATTTTCTGTCTGTCTCTATCTCTATCTCTGTCTCTGTCTCAGTCTCTCTCTCTCATTCTCTGTCTCTATCTCTCTGTCTCTCTTTCTGTCTCTCTGTTTACAAGTCTCATAATTTGTTATGATATTGCATTTTGTAAGCTGTTTCAGAAACCCAGGCAGTTAGAGAGACCCTTCTATGCTGAAACAATAAAAAGGAAAGACAATTCTAGTTAGATTTTACATCTGGGTTGCAGAAATATATATTCACACTTCAACTGTAATTTGATGCTTCCAGCTGGGGTTCTAAGTAGAATTGTGTCTCCCTTCAACAAATGATAATAAAAAATAATAACAAAAATAATTTGTATGCTAGAAAATCCCATCCGTTACTCCTGTTTTGATTTCCTAGTTCTATTTCTTCTACATTGGCTCTTCCTCCCCTAAGCATTGCAGGATTGCTTTTTTTTTTTAACGCCAACATTAGTGGATTCCAGCAATACAAGCTCAATTTAATTATGGTTTCCCATCATGCACATAACAAATTATTGCGATACTCAGAAATGATAAGGAAATCTCTGTAGAGTCTCTGCAAATTCTAGGCACAACGCCACAACATTGTTGATCTGTTTTCCACTAATGAAAATTCAATGCGGTTAAAAGTTTGTTAAGAGCAGAGTTTCAAGGGGATGTGACCCAAATCATAATCCAACTATGGATTGTCTGGGAAACATTTCCTCTTGAGAGGTAAATGATCTGACAGTGAACCCTACCTCCAATGGAGCAATGGTGATAGAGTCAATAAGAGCCACCATCTATTCTTAAAAAAAAAAAAAACCTGAGAGCAGAGGCAAAGATACAGGTTCCCCTCACACATATGTGCTAGTCGTTCTTGACTCTAGGGGACGGTGCTCATCTCCATTTCAAAGCCGAAGAGCCAATGCTATCCGAAAACATCTCTGTGGTCATGTGGCCGGCAATAGAGCCGAGGTGGCGCAGTGGTTAAATGCAGCACTGCAGGCTACTTCAGCTGACTGCAGTTCTGCAGTTCGGCTGTTCAAATCTCACCAGCTCAGGGTTGACTCAGCCTTCCATCCTTCCGAGGTAGGTAAAATGAGGACCCAGATTGTTGTTGTTGGGGCAATATGCTGACTGTGTAAACCGCTTAGAGAGGGCTGAAAACCCTATGAAGCGGTATATAAGTCTAACTGCTATTGCTATTGCTATGACCAAATGCTGAAGGCACATGGAATGCTGTTACCTTCTCACCAAAGTTGGTTCCTATTTTTTAAAATTTGCATTTTTATGTGCTTTTGAACTGCAAGGCTGGCAGAAGCTGGGACAAGTAACAGGAGCTCACTCCATTACTTGGCGCTAGGGATTTGAACCGTTGAACTGCCAACCTTTCTGATTGACAAGCTCAGCATCTTAACCACTGAGCCACCGCATCCCTTCACTATCTGACTATCCATCCACTATCTCACTCTTATTTGGGGCTTGAAATGAAAAGTTGTCAGAGTTTGTTGCAGTAATCACAACCAGAAAGCACACAGATTTATTAGGATTCATTAACTTCTCTTTATGTATAATATAATGCATGAAGTAAATATGCAATACTAAAAGCAGGTTTTCCAATGTGGTAGAGAGTACAAGCAAACACATGCAGAGAACAGTTTCAGTTTTACTTTTGAGCAGCAGATTAGTTTAGAGATCAGCACAGATTCAGAGCTTTAATACAGAACAGTTGAGCTAAGCCACGCCCAGGCTCCTTGCTGTCTCCTTGTTGCTCACACAGCAAATACTGTTTCAGTTTCCAAACAGCCCTCACTGGCTGACTTAGTTACTATGTCTCTGCCAATCATAAACTCTCATAGACACACACTGGCAAAAGTCCTTACAGGTACCAGTAGAGACATTTTATTTATGCACTAATTGTTAACTATTTCACTCTTGGAAGTTACTCCTGATGATTTTACTGATTTTACATGCAATTTCAAGGGGAACCCTGAGAAATTTCCTTCTCCTCTGTCTCCTTCATCTTCACCTTCACCTCCTTCTCTTTCTCCTTCTCCTCTTTCTCCTTCTCCATCTCCTTCTCTTCCCTTTCCATGTCTTTGACTTTCATCTTTTCCTTCCCCTTCCCCTCCTTCTTCCTCTTAGTCTAACCTCCAACTTTGGAAAATCCTTGTCATCTATCCAATTATAAATCAGGACCAGTTCTTCTTGCTTTGGAAGCTGAAGACAACAAATTATTTATAGATGAACGTGTTTTATCTATTTCATCATCATCTTGAAGCCAGATCTGGTTTATATTTTTATTATGTTATTCATTTACATTATTTATACTCTATCTGACGACTAAAATTATTTGGGTAATTTACTGTAAAAACTTGAAATCATAAAAACAATTTTATCATTTTTTTAAAAAACACAAACATGACATTTACACACAGACTAAAATTTATAGTATTAAAGACATCAGCAAAACATCATTTTGAAGGAGATGTATTTTTCTTCCTATTAATAAATAGATCAGTGCTTTGAAAATTACATCCAGAGTAAATATATAGAGATCCATGAGGTTTCCTACTAGCAGAATTATAATGCATCTATTCTTACATGCCTGTTATATGTACGTATATGTACATGTGTATGAAAATAAGATGTTCCACGCCCAGACTCAGTTCAACTCCTATTGATTATTTGGACACACTAAAAATTAAATACAGTATATCATATTTTGTAAATATTTAAGTATATCATGTGACAACACTGAAGAAATGACACTTGCCTACAATGTAAAGTAGTGAGTATGCAGCTTGTATAACAGTGAACATGTGCTGTCCCCTCAAAATAACGCAACACACAGCCATTCATGTCTAAACCACTGGCAACATAAGTGAATACACCCCTAAGTGATAATGTCCAAAATGGGGCCCATGTAACTGTTTTTCCTCCCTGGTGTCATGTGACTCATCAGTGTTACAAGGTCTCAGGTGTGAAGATGTTGAATTTGGTGTTATCATACTCACTCTCTCACTCTGGTCACTGGAAGTTCAACATTAATTTATTTATTATTTATTCATTTATTATCTATTTATTAATTTATTTATTATTTATTTAATATTTAATATTTAATATTTAATATTTAATATTTAATATTTATTCATTTATTATTTATTTAATATTTATTCATTTATTATTTATTCATTCATTTATTTATTATTATTTATTATTTTTATTTTTATTTTTCTTTATTCATTATTCATTTTTATTTTTATTTTTATTTTTATTTTTATTTTTATTATTTATTTTTATTTTTATTTTTATTTTTATTTTATTTTTATTTTTATAATTTATTTATTTATTTATTATATTTTATTATTATAATTTATTTTTATTTTTTATTATTATAATTTATTTATTTGTTTATTATTTATTTATTTATTTGTTTGTTTGATTATTATTTGTCAACCAGTACAAGGAAACAAGTATGAAAACACATGAAAAAAATGGCACAAATAAATGGATATAAATAAGCAAAACACAGCTATAAACACATAAAAAGAGGACATATAAATGGGGACAGTAGGAAAGGGACGGGGGGCACACTGGTGCGCTTATGCATGGCACCTCATGGCAACGAACTCGTTGAGGATCTGAAAAAGTGAATTGTTGCTCTACGTAAAGATGACCTAGACTATAAGAAGATTGCCGACGGAGCCATCTGCTAAATTTACAGTTGTTTTACATGTAATATAACACATGAGCCAATATATTTAGTCTTCAGTATGCGAATTACCATACCAACACCATGCAATATTATCCTGTGTTTATGCTTTCAGGAAGCCACTGTTAACATTAATTAAACAATTCAAATTAATGCTGCAGTATGCAACAGAAATTACATCTGGATTACTTTACCAGTAAACAATTTTCTCAAACCAACACATATTTGGTAAATAAATATAAATGCACCACCATCCAATTTAGAATGCTCATTTTAGTTCGCTGTTTATGAAATCATTCCTTATACATTTCTATTAGTGAAATGTATTAATACCTCCAACTTCAGTTTTAGAGTATAGTATTTATCATCTGGGTGTAGTTAATTGTATATAATGAACCTGTTGGTTCTAAAGCAAGTTACAAATAAATGAATGTGTTTACAATCTCCTAAAATCCTTAGGTAAAATGCATTTGTTATCCTGTAATATTGCATCTCCCAGAAACTGATCTCATCTCTTGCGACAATGGAGTTTCATTTTCAAGGAACTTTCTTGACAAAGGGTTACCGTATAACATCAGCCTACAATCTGGGTCCTCATTTTACCAACCTCAGAAGGATGGAAGGTTGAGTCATCCTCAAACCCCCATCAAAATCAAGCTCCAGGTTATGGGCAGAGTGAACCTGTCATTCTGCAGTCTAACCATTGCGCCACCCTGTCTCCTAAGCAGATAAAATGCACTCATCATTTTGGATAGAAATAAATCTGTTTTCAAGAGCATACTTGCCTGGTTCCTTGAGGGTGTATTCTCCTTACTGCAGATGATCAGACCAGAGGCAACTTTGCAAGCTTCCTGTTTAGCCAGAACGTTGTTGCTGTACTCTGTGTTGGGAAAAAAATATCCATCTGGGTTCAGTTCCAAGCAGGGAGAAAGATACTGGAAACATTGAGTGGAAAAATGGTTTATCGATAGGCAGGACAACATAGGTTTGAGGTCCTGGGCAGCTGGCCTCATGGAGTGGAGAGTGAGGGTTATTTATGTTGTGGCCCACCAGTGGCCAGCAGAGCCGGCAGCAGATTCGGACAGTGACGAGGTTGGGGAGGAACCTGGGCCAGTCCTGGAGTCAAGGGAAGGCTGTGTTGAGGGCTCTGTGGGAGAGAGGGGGCCAGAGTCGTCTGACAGTTATCAGCTGCCTTCAGAGTCAAACATCAGTGAGGCAGAAGAACAGCTGGAGCCTGTTCCCAGTGTGCGCATGCGCAGAGTTGCCAGATGAAGGAAACAGCTAAAGAACAGTGGTCGACTTGGGAATAAGGCCAAAGTTGGAGAATGAATGACCCCTCCCAGAGAAAATAAAAGAGGAGCGAAAGGGGAGTGGAGTTTGCAGGAGACAAATAGTTCTCCAAGCCAGATAAGGTCTGTGACTGTAAATCCTCCCTTGGAAGGCTTTGCTGGATGTGAATGAGCAGAATTCACAGCCAATTAATAAAATGTTTCTTTGTCGGGAGTTTGCTTCATGCTCTTGGGAAGCCTCGGTCAGAACAATTTATATCCCCTCTGGGCTTTGAGGCTGAGCTTCCTGTTCCTGTTGCAAGAGCATGTATTCTATTGGTTGCTATCAGACTCTCATGGGGCTATGCAGGGGTCGTAGCTGAGATTGTCTGTCAGGTTAGGTTGAAACTTGGAGGGGGGGGGGTGATGTAATGAAGAGGATTGTGTCCTGTAGGCAATTCCTATTGTGTCTTAATGGCTTCGTCCTGCTTTGGATCTTGAGTGAGAGCTAATCCTACCATCCAAAAAATCCTGTCTTAAATGGATTAACAAATCTGCATTCCTAAAAGCTGGCCTCATCTTAGTATCTGCTATGGCTCTGAGTTTCTTTCTTTAGAAACATATTTCTCCTTTAGGGAAAATATAATATTCTGCGTCCTAAAATATTTCATTCTTCTAAGAGGGGTGGTTGCTAACTTTTTTTACACATCGCTACATCTCAAAGAATGATTGAAGCATATATCATCTGGAATTCACTCCAACAGGATTCTCTGATCACTGGTCCTTTTCAGCTGCTTTTTAACATCTATCAACCGTGGCAGGGAGATTCTCAACAATACTGGTTTTTTTATTATTTTATGCATGGCAAGGAATATTTTCTCTCTTTCTTATTCTCCCTCAGTTTTACATACAACGTTGATTCTTGAGGTTTGGGTTCAGGTTTTTTTTTTAAGTACCGGATTTTTCGGAGTGTAAGACGCACCAAGATTTTGAAGAGGCAAATTAAAAAAAAAAGTTTTTGAACTCTGCAGACCACCCAAAAATGGCCCGTTTTTTTGTGAAAACAGGCCTGTTTTATTTCAAAAAAAGAGCATGAATAGCCTTTAGGAGACTTGTAGAGTGCTCCTGGGGGCTGGGGGGCAAAATCGAGCAAAAATCAGCCTGTTTTTTGCTCATTTCTGCCCTCCCCAGCCCCCAGGAGCACTCTGAAAGCCTCCTAAAGGCTATGCATGGCCATTTTGGTGAAGGGGAAAAAAATGCTGTATTCAGTGTATAAGACAGATGCAGATATTCAGTCTTTTTTTTTTTTTAGGGAAAAAGATGTTTCTTATACTCCAAAAAATATGGTATCCCAATCTCGTTATGTGCAATGATTAAACATGGATGGTTTAACCACCACCGATGAATTGGAAAAGAATATTAAAGCAGTTAAACATTTGCCTCCAGATTAATCAGGGTTGGAAAACAGACATTGTAGAGAAAAATTAACATCTATTCAAAACAGCCACTCAGTGAATCATCTACCCTGTGCTTCACCAACAACACAATAGATCATTTTTAATTAGAAACACAAAGATTTTAAAACACCGAGGTGGGACAAGGCAAATATCACAAACCACACACATCATTCCACCTTTCCTGAATATTACATTAAAAATATAAAACATTTGATAACAATCCTTAAGTATTCAAGAGCAATCAATTTAGGCTAACTATCTATCTAGTTATGAACATCATTTAAATGGATGGAGTTTGGCTGAATTTTGAAGTGACTGAAAAAAGGATGCTAAATACTTTTTTTCTGATATAAATCTAAACTACAACTGGGTAGAAGAGGACATACACACAGGCACACAAATATATGAATAATGACGTCTCCGTGGTCATGTGGCCAACATGACTTAACACCGAAGGCACATGGAACACTGTTCCCTTCCCACCGAAGGTGGTCCCTATTTTTCTACTTGCATTTTTACGTGCTTTCGAACTGCTAGGTTGGCAGAAGCTGGGACAAGTCACGGAAGCTCACTGCATTATGCGGTGCTAGGTTTTCGAACCGCCGACCTTTCTGATCGACAAGCTCAGCATCTGAGCCACTGAGCCACCTTGACTTCTAGCATTAAATCAACATTTTCCCTACCTTAAAAATCCAGGAAACAAATAGAACAAAGGTTCAAGAAGAAAACCTCCCATGTATTATTTTTTTTTAAAAAAAAATACATAACTTTAGCGTCAATACATTTCATTGTGCACAGAGCATTATTACTTTTTTTTACTAATATAGTTGTTGCTGTTATTGTGGAATTCCATACCTCATTTACTTCCCAGAATCTCTGTTCGGTTGCTTATGTATGTATGTATGTATGTATGTATGTATGTATGTACGTACGTACGTACGTACGTACGTACGTACGTACATACGTACGTACATACGTACATACGTACGTACATACGTACGTACGTCTGTCTGTGTCTCTGTGTCTGTGTGTATTTGTGCTGATTATATATATATATATATATATATATATATATATATATATATATATATATATATATATATATATATATATGTTTTCTGACATATGTGTGTGTGTCTGTGTGTCTGTGTGTGTTGCATTTGTGCTGATAAATGTACAGCACAGGTTCAAATCCCAGTAAGGGTGTGGCTAGCTGATGAGAGCTAAATAGCTTGAAATAGATCTATACTAGTCTCCCTTTATTTATTTATCAGCACAAATGCAACACAAATGTAACAAAAGCAACAGTAAAAATAATGGCTTTCTGTCTGGATGGTCTCTTATGATGAGCCGATGGACAGAGAAGGGAAGCAGTGAACTTCCTCCCATTTTTTGGCATACCAGGGGTTGTGACTTATGTATGTATGTATGTATGTATGTATGTATGTATGTATGTATGTTTGTGTGTACGTATGTACATACATACATACATACATACATACATACATACATACATACATATATATATATATATATATATATATATATATATATATAAAGAGTTCTGCCAACTTTCCAACAAGTTCTATTTTTTTGTCTTGGCGTAACTCCACATTTTTATGTGGGGATGTTTGATGACTTCGATGGCTGCCTGCTGGCTGTGACATAAGCTGTCATGCAGTGTCACGCAGTCCACCTGGGCCAATGCTAAAGTCAACTCAACAAATTGTAAAGGAAGCAAAGCATGAACTGTTTAACTTTTAATTAGCTGGCCAAAGATACCTTCCCTTCTGAAATATTCATGAATGTCACTCTCTCTTCCTCCTTTACCCTAGAGGGCAGGAGGTGTCTTTTTCCCACCTCCCTTCTCCTATTTTCTTTCAGTTGTATCACTTCAAATGAAATCTCTTTCTCTTCAGAAATGGAGAAAGAAGAGTTAGCCGTATTTATTTTACGGTGTTTCATGGCAACCTTGGGAGGGCTAGTCAAGAAACACAGGTCTGTCTCTATGTAGGCTCGGCAAACATTAAGGGCCTTTACTATGCAAATTCGCTGAAGGAAGAACCTCAAAAGTATAATAAGCCTGATGATGTTATCGCTGGATGAGCGATGGAGATTTAGATCCTCTGTTTGCTGTTTAAATATATCTCTGTGCTTTTCATCCATAAATATAGTTGTGGTATTATGACTAGACCCATCTAATGTTTGTGTAGTATTATTTTCAGCAGACTGTGTTTGTCTATTGTTGTGACTTAGATGAAGTTCAGAGCACATTTTATGACCAATTCATGCAAAACTCCATGTAATCCCAAGGGGTTCACATACTTTTTCTTGCAACTGTGTGTGTGTGTGTGTGTGTGTGTGTGTGTGTGTGTGTATGAGGTGACAAAGCTCGCCGCCTCCTGTACCTCAAAAATAATAGGACCTCCCTGGGGGTCAAAAGAAAATAAGACCCTGCCTTATTTTCAGGGAAACACGGTAACTAGCAGAGGTGGTATTTGGCTGGTGGCACACGGAGGCATTTCTGAGGCATTGCCCTGTCAGCTCCAGCACACATGATTTTCGGCTTTGATTTTCAGCTGTTTTTCACCCTCCAGAGGCTTCCTTGCAAAACCGCTCAACTAGCAAACGGGAAGTCCATTCCTAAACTTCCAGTTTATGTGTTGGGCCATTTTTTTGCCCTCCCCAGGCTTCAGGCTGCAGAGGGCAAAAAATGGCTCAATGCACCTCCTGGAAATCTGGAGGCTTCAGTGAGGTCTGCGTGCATGCGCAGGGGGAAGGCTATACATGCATGTGTGTGTGGGAGGGAATTGTCGACTGGCCGCCAGTCAATGTCGACTGGCGACTACACGGAGGAGAGCCTTTTCTGTTGCAGCTCCGACCCTGTGGAACGATCTCCCCGTCGAGATACGCACCCTCACCACCGTCCAGGCCTTCCGCGCAGCCCTCAAGACCTGGCTATCCCAACAGGCCTGGGGATAAGCCTCTAATTTGCCCCACCTGAGTGTTGAATGTTGAATTCAAGTTGTGTTTTTATTATTTTATTTTGCTCACATATTGTTTATTTTGAATTGCACCCCCTCCCTAATGATTGTAAGCCGCCCTGAGTCCCCCCAGGGAAAAGGGCGGCCTATAAATCCTAATAAAATACTAAAATACTAAAATTGCATTATGGTGGGGGCACGTACATGACCCCCTCCACACTCTCCCCACTTTTGGCATACCTCAATAAAAAGGTCAGCTCTCACGGGATCATAGATGATGGACTGGATTTCTCATTGGATATCCGTAAGGTTCCTTTTCACGCTATTTACTTGCAATGTTAGTATTTCCGTTAAATGCGTTTTCAATTCCATTGACCTCTCTTGATGCTTGGAGAAGAAAATGATACGTTAGACTGTTTTGTTTAGCTTGCAACACACAACATGAGTCATCAAGCTAACTGAAAACAAGAGGGGGGAAATGAGAATTCTCAAGCTTTTTTTAAAGGGACTAATAGATGGCTGGTGAAGTTGTATTCATTCTGATGAATAGTAAACCAGTCCTAGGAAATTTTTAAAATGTAGATATACAACTGAATGTACACATTATTTTTAAAGTAGTTTTTTCCCCAAATACTTCTCATTTTACTTATTACCTTAAATTTGCACTATAATCCCTCGCAGGTCATATGTATAAATAATGTGATGTTATTTTTTAAAAAAAAATAACCTTCCTCACTTCTGGATTATCCTACACTAAGCCAAGTCCAAAAACACTAGAGAATTTCTGAAAGCATGGAACTCTGACAAATTGGCCATCAACAGACACATAGACTTAAACAGCATCTACACACAGTGCAAAAGAGACAAACAACAAGCCAAAAAAAGGGAATAAAAAGACCCAAATTCCTCCCCATTGGCAATCAACACCCAGATGAGCATAGATTAACTCCAAGACTAACATCAGACTAATGAACAAGCAAACAATACCCCGACAAAGGAACTGCCGGTTCCACCACAAATGCGCGAACGACAAAAGCGCGCCTGACTAAACCGCGGTGACAAAACCACGGCGACAAAACCGCGCCGATGAATGAGCGCTGAAGCGCGCTGAAGCGCGCTGAAGCGCACCGACAACAGCGCGCCGACAGAAGCGCGCTGTAACCTAACCCTAAACCTAACCCTAAACCTAACCCTAAACCTAACCCTAAACCTTACCTTAACTTAAATCGCGCTTCGGTCAGCGCGCTGTTGTTGACGCGCTGTTGTCGGCGCGCTTTTGACATTGCGGTTTTAGCGCTGCGGTTTTGTCGGCGCGCTTTTGACGTTCGCGCTTTTGTCGGGTCACGGGAACTGCCAAATGAGCTAATAGTAAACAGCTTCCCAAGCGCACTGACGGGACAAGTCACTGGAATATAAATTGAGAGCAATCTCCTTCTTTGCTAGTACTGATAAAGCTACCTAGTTGGGTAATGAAATGTCTGCAAGAAAACAACCAAACTCAGAGAGAACCAAGGACCCTTCATATATATATATATATATATATAATTTTTTAATTATTCCCTTATTAAAATTATTTATCAACAAGAAGATATCATTGTAATATGTTCTTACGGTTATACATTATGTTCTTACGGTTATACATTATATCACCAATCCTCTATCAAGTATACATAAAATCGTTGTTATCCTTATCCTTTTTAAAGCAAAAAATTCTAAAGTATTCAATTCATAGCTGTATCAGTTTTTCATTGTATCGTTGTTAATCTATTTCACAGCATAATTTTGTTATCACTTAACTCCTTCAGTTAAAACATGAGTAAAACATTTTTCATTTCCAAGTTTTTTCCCCCCAGCCACTGATGAAACAAGTCCCATATCTTATAAAATTGATTGTCCTCTTGTTCTCTAATTTCAAATGTCAATTTACTCATTTCAGCACAGTCCATTATTTTTCGGATAACTTCTTCCTGTTTTGGTATTGTTTCATTTTTCCAGTTTTTTGCAAATACGATTCTGGCTGCTGTTAACACATTTACAATCAGATATTTTAAGTCTTTGTTATAGATTTCTGGTATGATCCCCAATAAAAAGACCTCTGGTTTAAAGTCTGTTTGTGTGTCATTTTCTCCAACCACATGTGGATTTTAGTTTTCACCATCTGATGGCTCGTGTTTTGGCTTGGTCAAGGTCAACCGAGGTGGTGCAGTGGTTAGGGTGCAGTACTGCAGGCCACTTCAGCTGACTGTTATCTGCAGTTCAGCGGTTCAAATCTCACCGGCTCAAGGTTGACTCAGCCGTCCATCCTGCCGAGGTGGGTGAAATGAGGACCCAGACTGTGGGGGGCGATATGCTGACTCTGTAAACCGCTTAGAGAGGGCTGAAAGCCCTATGAAGCGGTATATAAGTCTAACTGCTATTGCTATTGCTAACTGTCTCTGCATACCAAGTGAATGAGGCCAGTTGAAGATGCACCCCACATGACACCCTTGGGAGCTGCAGATTGGACCTTGGGTTGGGATAACTGGGAGAGGTCTTGGGTAAATGTTTGATATGTACATGCACACGCCTTTTTGCTTCAGATCTTGCTTGTCTTTAGCTGTTTTCATTTCACGTCCAGTAAATGCACCTCCATCTCTATTCAAATGGAGTTGGGTTTTTTTCTTGCTTGGATGCTGAATGAGGCACGCCTGACATTTGCTTCTGCTATTTAAAGACCTGTTCCAACATTCCCACAAAAATGAACCGTCAACACAAATCATTCATGAATTACAGATAAAACATCGAAGCAATCGAGAAAAGAGCTGAACCTGCTTCAGAAATAAAAAAAATTCAAATGGAACCTGCCAGAAGCTCTTCCAAATAACCCTTCTCTGTTTGGGGAGAAGAAAGACACGTGAGATGGAGTTAACTTGGTTTAAAGGCAGAAGTTGGAAGTAAAAGGCGTTTTTGTTTTTTTTTAAGTTAAGATGGGAAAAAAAATAGAATTCAATTATAGTAGAAATGCAGCGGCTTTTGAAAGAAAAATATATATTGAATGGCCCGACTTTCAGATCTGACAGTGCTCCGGTTTGAAATTAGAGTCATTAGCAACAGCCCTAATAGATGGGTAGAAACGAGTAAGAGAGAATTTTTGATGAAAAGTCATGAATATTCCTTGAAAGAACACATGAAAGGTTATGCATTTTGAACCAGCGGTGAATGATTGACATACTTTAAATGCCTTGACTTGACCTGTCATTCATTAGAAAACCTATTGTAAAAGTGACACTCTTACCTTGCTCGTATACGGCTAGAACATGGCAAATCTCACTCTCTCCCCCTCTCTTTTTAACAGTAATGATGGTGGATTTTCATACAACAGTTATTCCAGAATGAGAACCATTCACTTTTGTTGACACAAGAAGGGAAATCTCTGGGTAGTCTCTGGAAAATTATACCGAAGGGCAAAACTGGTATTGTCGTGCGTATACATCACCTTTCTAACAATGCACCAAGCTACATTCTGCAACGGAACGCAATCCAATGAACAGAGCGATTTCTAATAATCCGCTCAAAATGCAATTATTGTGGGGCTAGGCCAAATATCCATGCAAAACCCTAATACCTTGTCCTCTCTTTGCTGTTTGTTCTCTTTCTTCACGAAGCTAAATTCAAAGATTAAAGCCGAAATCTATAGAAGCAGATTGATGGGCATGATTGAAGTTGCTTTCCTTAAATATAAAAGATGGAATTAATGTTTGCAGAAATTCCTATATCTTCATTACTAGAAGTAGAAGTTTATCCACTTCATGGAAATTTCTAAAAGCAAACAAACGGAAACTTGGATTCCTGGAGCTATTTGTTCTGACTTAGGTTTCCCCAGCAGCACGAAGCCAAGTCCTCGTCCCAATAAACCCCTTTTATTTAATTTAAAGTGAATTCCTCTCCAGCAAAGTCTTTCGTCTCTCACACTCTTTCAAGATAGTTCACAATTAGCGACCTTTATCAGGCTTGGAGAGTGGCCAGGCCGATATCTGTCAGACACCGCAATACTTGGCAAGAATGCAAGAATGAACTAATTGTCTCCTGCAAACTCCACTCCCCTTTCGCTCCTCTTTTATTCCCTATGGGAGGGGCCATTCACCATCCATCTGTGGCCTTACTCCTGAGTCAGCCCTTGTTCTTTAGCTCTTCCCTTCATCTGGCCACCCTGCGCTTGTGCACACTGGGAACAGGCTCCAGCTGTTCTTCTGCCCCACTGATGTCTGACTCCGAAGGCAGCTGATAACTGTCGGACGGCCCTGGCCCCCTCTCTGCCTCCGACACAGAGCCCTCCTCAGAGCCTTCCCCAGACTCCAGGACTGGCCCATGTTCCTCCACAACCCTCCTCACTGTCCGAATCTGCTGCCAGCTTCACTGGCCACTGGCGGGCCACAACACTATTGTAGGATATAAATCTAACAAATGAATTCGGGTACTCTGTATTGATAAAAAAAAAAAAATTAGATAAAATATATAACACTAGTATTCACACTTGAAGCAAATCTTACATCTAAACATCACAATCGTAGAACAGCAGGGTGAAACTATTAAATTGTGGATCACAAGAAGATGTGAGTAGAGAGAAAAGGAGTCATTCCGAGCACATCAGTAACTACAGCTCACCTCCTGCAAAGCTCCTGCTTTCCTCCATTCCCACACTTGGTATTTATTTACTCCCCTAACTGTTCATTCTCCCCCACCCCCCACAAGTAACCCAGGTGTTCTGTGAATCAATACAATAGTGTAAGAGCAAACCTATTACTCATAATACAAGACAGGAGTCGGGCCTCGAGGCATTAAAGAATGTTTAGCACTAAGTCCTTAAAAAGGCCAGCCAAAATGTGTTGCAATGTAGAAACACCATGCGAAGAGGCGGCTCTTTGGACTGTTAAGTATAATTGTGGCCAAAAGAGAGGATCATTTCTAAGGTGACCAGATTTTCAGATTGGTAAAGAGGGACACCTTTGACGGGGGGGGGGGGGGGGTTGATTAAAAATTTTATAAGGAGCAACAAAAATTTTCATGCAACGCAAAAATAGTATTGTAATGTTTTTTTTATTTCAACATAACTACAATTTACAAATATAAATTGTAACTGTTGCCAAACATCCAAATTTTGATCACGTGACCATGAGGATGCTGCAACGGTCGCTAAGTGTGAAAATGGTCACTAAGTGTGAAAAATGGTCATCAGTCACTTTTTTCAATGCCATTGTAACTTTGGTCACTATACCACCTTTCTTGCCACAGTTCTTAAGTGAATAAATGCAGCTGATAAATTAGTAACATAAGTGAATCTGGTTTCCCCATTTGACTTTGTCAAAAGGTGATTATATGACCTCAGGACATTGAAACCATCATAAATACGAATCTGTTGCCAAACATCAAAATTTTGATCGCGTGACCATGAGGATGCTGCAACGGTCGCTAAGTGTGAAAATGGTCGCTAAGTGTGAAAAATGGTCATCAGTCACTTTTTTCAATGCCATTGTAACTTTGGTCACTATACCACCTTTCTTGCGACAATTCTTAAGTGAATCTTAAGGGAAGATGTTATATCTTAAGTGAATCTTAAGTCTTAAGTGAAGATGTTACACAGTAGAACCTCTGGTCACGAACGCTTCTGACCAAAATATTCACATTCACATTCAATATTCAAATCAGTTTGCGACCAATGTTATGGAACGAATTATGGTTGTGACCAGAGGTTCTACTGTATTCATGCCTTTACATACTCTATATCACCTCAAAATGTTGCACAGCCTTCATAAGTTTCTAATACAGATAAAATTAAATACAACATCAAAACCAGAGGTGGGTTCCCACCAGTTCGCACCAGTTCGGTAGAACCGGTTCGTCAAATCTACCGAACCGGTTAGAAGAGGTTCCACCAGTGGACCCGGAAAGCAGGCCACACCTACAGAAGAGCTTCCAAAAATTTTTGAAAGCCACCACTGACACACACACATGCACACACACACACACACAAACACACAAACACAGACTCACACAGAGAGAGAAAGAGAAAGAAAGGAAGAAATAAAGAAAAAAGAAAAAAAGAAAGAAAAAGTGAGAGAGGAAAGGAAAAAGGAAAAAGAGACAAAGAGACAAAAGGAAGGAGAGACAGGGAGGGAGAGGGAGAGGGAACACATGGCCGGCAAGCCACTCCCACCAGGTCACATGGCCAGCAAGCCACTCCCACAAAGGAGGCCACACCCACAGAGTAGGTTCGAAAAAATTTTGAAACCCACCACTGTTCAAAACCATAAAAAAGTAAAATTAACCTGGCTGGAA
>NC_045551.1:67373216-67420716 GCF_009769535.1 Thamnophis elegans
GACTAGGCCTCCTCCGAATTCCATCCGCCGGCCAGTGTCGACTGGCGACTACCCGGAGGAGAGCCTTCTCTGTGGCTGCTCCGACCCTCTGGAACGAACTCCCCGTGGAGATTCAAACCCTCACCACCCTCCAGGCCTTCCGCAAAGCCCTTAAAACCTGGCTGTTCCGACAGGCCTGGGGCTAAAGAACCGTTGCCCCCACCTCAAATGGTATGATTGTTGTGTGTTTTAAATCATGTACTGTTTTTTGTGTCATTTTAATTTGTCTGTATCCCCCCTTCCCTGGTTTGAGTTGTGAGCCGCCCTGAGTCCCCTTCGGGGGAAAAGGGCGGCATATAAATGAAATAAACATTCATTCAACAACATTCATAGTCAAAATAACATTCCTTTCTCAAAGAGTCAAGGACACCTTGCCTTGCACCTGGAGAGGTGTGACTGGGAGGCATCTCCAGTTGGGATGGTGCCTGATTGGGCCATGTGATGGACATGTGGGTGCTGGGCAGGGACTTGAACTTGGATGGGGAAAACCTGGAAAGGTTCAGATTCAGGTTTTCCCAGGTGTGCCAATATGACATCTCTAATAAAATGGAACTTTGAAGAACCTCAAGCCACAGAGTCTTCATTCATTGGGGGTGTTACTTGGAAATCTGAAAATTAGACATACCCGATTCCAGAAACAGTTCTTTGTATGTTTTAGCCTCCAGTCCCCTAATCATCTTCGTTGTTCTTCTCTGTTCTTTTCCCACACTCTGGAGACTGAAACATAGGAAGAACATTGCAGGATTTTGGTATGGCCAGTCCAGAGAAAATAGAAAAAGAGAAAAAATAGGAGTAAAGCTGACATGATAGCAGTTTTCCAGTATTTGAGGGGCTCCTACAAAGATGAAGGGAGTCAACTTATTTTCCAAAGCACCAGAAGGCAGAACAAGAAGCAAAGTGTTGTAGAAAATGACAGGACACACAAGCCAGCTCTTCAGAGAAGGAAACGTTTATTTGTGCAGGTTCAGAATAAATGGCCTGAACAATGAGTGAAAGTCAGGAAATTCCTTATATAGTTTATCGCTTTCAGCTAAAGCCACCTGTTAGTTTTGGAAACACCCCTCAAGATTTGCCCTTCAGTTACAGAAAGTATGTCTACAGGATGTCATAATACATGGGTCAGCTAACGGACATGCACGGCTCGTATTTTGAGGAACTAACAATATGTGTCTACCAAACAGATTAACAGCCAAGCCAGCAGATGGGCTAAAATAGATGCTTTGCTTCAGCATATTTCATGTACAGACTTCCTTCTAACCCGTGCCTAACCGCACTATGTCCTAAAAGCAAACCTTGCAATTTCTATATGAACAGTTTAAAGCTTAATATCATGAAACCCTAGTTTGGTTCAGGCTTGAGGCCTACTTTGGTTCAGCCTGCCACCTTAAAAGGATGGAAACTAATCAAGGAGAGAAGCAACCTGCAATTAAGGAGAAACTTCCTAATGTTGAGAACAATCAACCAATGGAAGGTTCCACCACAATACCGCGAAGCCCTTATCACCGGAGACATAAGCGCGAGGGCTAATCCGCGCCGTCCAAATCGCTAAAGCAAATGCGACCTTACCGTGCTGACATAAGCACGAGGGCAAATCCGCACCTTCTGAAACATTCAGCCTAACCTAACCCTAACCCTAAACCTAACCCTAAACCTAAACCTAAACCTAAACCTAATCCTAAAGCAAAGCCCTAAACCTAATCCTAACCCTTACCTTAATTTAAATCGGCTTTCTGCCGCCGCGCTGTTTTAAAGCACCCTTCTGTCACCGCGCTGTTGTCGTGGTGGTGATGACGCGCGGTGATGACGTCGTGGCTTTAGCGACGCGGTTTTATCACCGCTATTTTGACGAGCGCGGTTTTGTCGTGCCACGCCAATGGACTAGCTTGCCTTCAGATGTTGTGGGTGCTTTATCACTGGAGGTTTTCAAGAAGAGACTGGACATCCATTTGTCTGGAATGGCATAAGGTCTGCTGTTTGAGCAGGAGGTTGGAGTAGAAGACCTCCAAGGTCCCTTCCAGTTCTATTCTGAATTGATTTAAAACATTCAAAAGGATCCCTGGATCAATTTGGGGCATGGAAGGAAGAGTTAGCCCCAATGTGTGAACGGACCATTTAAATTATTCCCATCACACATAGGGATGGGCATTGCCTTTTTATACCTTTGTTTTATACAATTGCAATATCTCACTGTTGTTGTTCAGTCACTAAGTTGTGTCTGACTCTTTGTGACCCTCTGGATCGCAGCACACCAGCTCCTCCCTATCCTTCATTGTTTCCTGGAGTTTGTCCAAATTCATGTTCATTGTGTCAATGACACTATCTAACCACACAATACCTTACTGTATAAAACTATCTGAATGGCATTTGCCCGATGAGTCAACAGCACTCATCAGAGCCGAGGTGGCGCAGTTAAATGCAGCACTGCAGGCTACTTCAGCTGATTGCAGTTCTGCAGTTTGGCTGTTCAAATCTCACCGGCTCAGGGTTGACTCAGCCTTCCATCCTTCCGAGGTGGGTAAAATGAGGACCCAGATTGTTATTGGGGGCAATATGCTGACTCTGTAAACCGCTGAAAGCCCTATGAAACAGTATATAAGTCTAACTGCTATTGCTATTTGTCATCTGGTCCATACCTGAAGCTATTTTATTTTATTTTTTTAATGTAAACCCCAAAACCAGCGATTCTTTGGATAGTAAGATGGACTGACTGTAAATTTGCCAGTGTATAAGAATTTATGAACTGGAATAGCCATGGGAACGAGTCAGCCAATGGGAACTGTTTGATGACATGGACACAGGATGAGCCATGTGAGTCTGGCCATGGTTTGGATCCTGGGCATGGCTTATCTTAACTGTTCTGTGCTGTGAGATTTCATTGGTCTTTGCTCCTGAAAGTACTTGCTACTTTTTCTTCTTCTCCCTACCACATTACAAGAGCTGCATGGGTATTGTACACATGCATCATGTTTTATATATTTTGTATATAAAGAAGTTTTCTCTACATCATGTATCCTGCTCAATTATTCGCAGGTGTGCTGATTCTATTGCACCCATTCTTGAGGAGTTTAAGGGGATTTATTTCCTGTTGAATTGCCAAATGACTATATTGTGTTATTATGTGCATGTGAGAAAGAGAGGGAGGGAGAGAGAGAGAGAGAGAGGGAGAGGGAGAGGGAGGGAGGGAGGGAGAGAGAGAATTCCAAATTCACCCAATTAGTTTTCACCACTGAAGAAAGGTTGAATTTTGTTCTCCCCCAGTCCTAACTTAATCCTTTCATCCCACCAAAAGCCACCTCTCAGAAATCAGTGGTTTTCTTAGATAAGGAGCTACTGCTCTAAATCTCACCTCTAGAAATTTCCTTTCCCCCACCCCCTCAAAAGGAATAAGCCATATTTAATTTAAGCCCTCTTTAGGAACTCAGACTGTGCAAGTTATTTAATTCATGTTAAAAGGCCTGGAGGTAGAGGTAAAAAATTACGTTCAGTTCATTTTTTAAATAAGAACTAACCAAATCCTTATATATCTTCCTAGATGTGGAGGAATTCTTTTTTAATTATTTAGCCAAGCCTTTGATGTGTAAGTCGTAACCCTGTGATAGATACCTGCTTCTTTCCTTCCTTCCGTTCCTCCCTGACCTTCATTGACTCATCTGGATGAAAGAGAAACAAACAGAAAATTAAACAAGGCCCCCTCAAGTGAGTAATTACATAAAAATTAACACAGGGTAGCGAGTTTTGTTTATTTTCACAGTGACATTAGCACAAAACCCTTCAGACGTGGTGAACTTCTCTTTCTGGAAATCCTTCCGGGACAGTTTGGATCATCAACACCTCCTTCTCATTAAGAATTTGCATGGTTTAAGGACAGCATAAACTACAGGGTTCATGGCAGTAGTCACACCAATCCTGGAAAAAATGGTGTGGGAATGATATAACTGAACAGAATAACAGAAGGGACCTTGGTGGTCTTCTAGTCCAACCCCCTGCTCAAGTAGGAGATTCTATACCATTTCAAACAAATAGTCGTCCACTCTAGTCTCTTCTTAAAAAAAAAACACCAGTGATGGAGCACCCACAACCTCTGAAGGCAACTTCTGTTCCACTGGTTAATTGTTCTCACCATCAGGAAGTTTCTCCTTAGTTCCAGATTGCTTCTCTCCTTGATTAGTTTCCATCCATTGTTTCTCGACTTGCCTTATGGCGCTTTTGGAAAACAGGTTGAACCTTTCTTCTTTGTAGTAGCTCCACAAATATTGGAAGACTGCTATCATGTCACTGCTAGTCCTTCTTTCCCTACACTAGACATACCCAATTCCTGCAATCGTTCTTAATGTACTTTAGCCTCCAGACCCCTAATCATCCTTGTTGCTCTTTTCTGCACAATTTTTGCCATTGCCTCTTTTGCAGGGCTGAGAGAAAGAGATACACCCAAAACTGGCTTTCTATTTAATGTGGTACTAAACTGTCTGTGTCTTAATTACTACAACACAGCAGCTCTTGGGGGTATTTTTCCTTGAAAGCAATCTTTTTTTTAAAAAATGGGGAAGACAAGCTGCTGTAGTCAAACCATTTGCCCAATCAGGACTACCTGAAAGTTCTTTGACTTTGGAAAGAAGGAAGGAAGGAAGGAAGGAAGGAAGGAAGGAAGGAAGGAAGGAAGGAAGGAAGGAAGGAAGGAAGGGTTGAAAGAAATGTCCATCTGGATTCATTTCAAAATGGGGGAAAAGACACTGGAATAGCAATAGCAATAGCAGTTAGACTTATATACCGCTTCATAGGGCTTTCAGCCCTCTCTAAGCGGTTTACAGAGTCAGCATATCTCCCCCACAGTCTGGGTCCTCATTTCACCCACCTCGGAAGGATGGAAGGCTGAGCCAACCTCAAGCCGGTGAGATTAGAACCGCTGAACTGCAGATAACAGTCAGCTGAAGTGGTCTGCAGTACTGCACCCTAACCACTGAGCCACCTCGGCTCATGGAAACATGGAGGCTGTTTGGAAAGATGGTTTAATGTAATGGTGGACAGGATCCAGTGGTGGGATTCAGCCAATTTGCACCTATTCAAGAGAACCAGTTGGTAACTTTCAAAGCAGTTCAGAGAACCGGTTGTTGGAAGAAATCTTATTTTCTTTTTTTCCACTTTTCAGGGCTAATCCTGTAAGGAAGGCGGGAAGGAAACATTCTGGTGTTGTTTCTAGCCTCATCTTTATTGACCTGCTTACAGAAACTGCCTCTCTGGTTAACCCTTATTACATTGTCACAGCTAAGGTGAACTATCCATCAACGTGAGTGATGTTGAGTTGGCCACACCCACCCAGTCACATGACCACCAAGCCCCACCTACCCTGCTGGTCATTACGGCAGGGAACCGGTTGTTAAACTATTTGAATCCCACCACTGACAGGATCACATGGCTTGGAGCTCCTGGGTGAAAAGGGCAGAGATGCTGAGAGTCCCTGAGTTTTATGCCCCCTCTGAACCTTGGACTTCCTGGAGCACAGGAAGAATATCCTGATTGGTTGCTGTCAGAGGCTATAGCTAGCTTTGTAGGTTGTCTGTGTGCTAAGTTTGGTTGACACTTTGTGGGTGGTGCAATGAAGGGCAATGAAATGGCTCTGCCTGAAGGGGGTAGATCTTTGTTATGTAGAGTAGACTGGCACAGGCCTTAAGGGCCCATTGAAAAAGGTGGGGGGGAGCTATTAGGAATGAGTCTGTCTCCTGCCTAAAAAACATCTTTCTCCATTTCTCATCCAGGAAAATATAATATTCTGCCTCGTTAATATTTCCTAGGATATTTCATTCTTCCAGGAGAGAGGTGGGTGCTAACTTCCTACAGAAGGAAGGAAGATATTGTTAAAAAACCTGCACAATAAAGGCAGGATTACTTTGGATGTTCTCTGCCATCTAGCTTGGTCAAGAGGAGAGAGGCAGTCAGGGTGGTAACAAGGAAAACTGAACCGTAACATGTTCTGCGGAAATGGATATACAAAGGTTTGTCCGTCTGAGGCAAAGTATCTTTTGAGTAAACACAGCCGGGGCTGAGTTCATTACTGCTCTTTTAGAAATATTGCTGCATAATCTCCATTTACATAATTGGAGGCTTATTGCTTCCCTCTTTTGTCTGCATCAAGGCTTTGTAACGACATGATGAAAAGCATCTGAGAGAGGAAAGCCAACACGGAGATACAAAAGAATAATTTGTTGGGCATATTAGTAATTATAAAGAGTAAGAGAGAGGGGGGAAAAAGGAACAGCAAAGAGATGTTTTTTGCATACTTGTGGCTAACCTGGGGATGTTTGTTAATGCCACCATCTCCCAACGGGGTAGGTAGGATAATAAGATCTCAGATCTGCGGTGCAGAAATCTGGAGGACGACTGAAATAAAAACAAATTGTTATCAAGTTTGTCTGGAGTTTGTAAAGCCACAATTTGTTGTAGTGGTTAAGGATTAGACTAGAAACTAGGAGTTGAGTTAGGCCAGAGATACTAGAAATGGCAAATAGATATTGGAAGCAGAGGTGGTATTCAGCAGGTTCTGACCAGTTATGGAGAACTGGTAGCGGAAATTTTGAGTAGTTCGGAGAACCGGCAAATGCCACCTCTGGCTGGCCCTGCCCCCATCTATTCTCTGCCTCCCAAGTCCCAGCTGATCAGGAGGGAATGGGGATTTTGCAGTAAAATTCCCCTGGAGTGGGGAGGGAATGGAGATTTTACAACATCCTTCCCTTGTCAGGCCCATAGAACCAGTAGTAAAAAAAATGTGAATCCCACCACTGGTTGGAAGTATTTTTTTTATACATGTAAATTACATATTAACCAACATTTAATGAAAAAGCCTTGCCTTAAAACAACCCATTGCTTTAATGCTATATTATATAGCAAAAGGAGCAGGAGAATGTGGAGGAGGAGGAGGAGGAGGAGGAGGAGGAGGAGGAGGAGGAGGAGGAGGAGGAGGAGGAGGAGGAGGAGGAGGAGGAGGAGGAGGAGGTGGTGGTGATGGGGGAGGAGGTTGTGGTGGAGGTTGTGGTGGTGGTGGTGGTGGAGGAGGAAGAGGAGGAGGAGAAAAAGAAGAAGACGAGGAGGAGGATGAGAAGAAGGAGAAAAAGAAGAAAAAGAAGAAGAGGAGGAGGAGGAGAGAGAGAGAAGGAGGGGAGAGGGGAGGAAGAGCAGGAGGTTGAAGAAGTTGTTTTCAGAAGCAAGAACTGTCTAATGTTCTCTACAAAATATCTTCAAACATTCAGAAAACTTAGCTTTCCACAACCATATTAACGTTCCATCTACAACGATTCTGTCCATTCTATCGTTTCAAATTCCAGTTCTCTTCTTTGGCTCACTATATATGCCGGCCTGGGAAGCAAGGCCAAAGTAAGAACTAAATTTCAAATTTACCCAGCCAGTGAATGCATGTGAACATCCGTGCACTTGTGGCACATCAGACAATATAAATCAGGAGGACACAGTTCAATGAAGATTCTTAATTGATTAGAGCGCTCACAGCTGTAGAAATTGGAAGAATCAATTAAATGCTGAAGACGACTGTTGGCAAGCGCCAAACTCTTTCAGAGCGAAGCTGAAAGGAAGAATACAAAATGAAATTGAAGAGCCTTCCCCAAACCCCTTGCTAAATAGAAAGGGTATCCATGCATTTTTAGCCTTCTCTGTTTTCCTGGTTTCTCCTAAAACATTTCAGGATTCTTATTCTCACCAGTAATTAAGTACATCATTAAATCGTGATGGCATTTAATATTGCGACCGTGCACGAAGAAATTGAAAATGAAGGCACCGACCTGAATTGTTAAAGAGGTTCCATTGTTTTGTCGTCTAAGTTGAAGGCTGTGACATCTTGATCTGCCTTCTGGTGGGAACAACAACTGCCACATTCTGACTTCAGCATTGAAGGTAAGGAGTAAAGGCAGCCAACTCGTGGGCTTTCACATCCCATATGGTCAACACACAACAAGTTTTGGAGTTGTGATTCCAAGCACCACTGATAATCTCCTGGATGAAGACATTCCAATGGAGCCTGAACCACGGAACTATTTCTTGTCTCCTTTCCCTGTTTCTAAACATTTTTGACATTTTGGTAATGGTTTGCCAAGCCATTTTGGGGGAGCTACAGATGAGAGGGTGATATTGTTTTCCTGGAAGAAAAGTATCCCAAATATTGATTTTTCTTCCAACCGCATTGGCTTAATGCTGAAGGAGTTTTCTACATGACCTTCCAAATCTTAAGGAAGAAAAAAACACCAGGAATATCAATATTTGGGACAATTCTTCCAATGTTTTATTATCACCATTTGTTTATCTATCTATCTATCTATCTATCTATCTATCTATCTATCTATCTATCTATCTATCTATTATCTATCTATCTATCTATCTATCTATCTATCTATCTATCTATCTATCTATCCTGCTTCCTCGAAAATAAGACCTCCCCAGATAATAAGCCCAATTGAGTTTTTGAGCGCATGCACTAAAATAAGCCCTCCCGAAAAATATTGCAACATAGCAGCAGCCATGATGTGACCATGTTCACTGCCTCCTGCACCTCAAAACAATAAGACCTCCCCCAAAATAAGGCCAGGCATTATTTTGGAGGACAAAAGAAGATAAGATCATGTCTTATTTTGGGGAAAACATGGTATCTATCTTCTATCTATCTAACCGTCTATCTGTTGATCCATCAATCCATTTGTCTGTCCGTCCATCCATCCATCTATCGTCTGTCTGTCTGTCTGTCTGTCTGTCTGTCTATCTATCTATCTATCTATCTATCTATCTATCTATCTATCTATCTATCTAATCATCTCTCTCACACAAACATGCATCTATCTATAATGTATCTCTATCTTTCATCTCTCTCTATCTCTGTCTTTAGGTCTATCTGTCTATCTCTCTTTTCTAACTCTACCTATCTCTATCTTTCATCTATCTGTCTGTCTGTCTGTCTGTCTGTCTGTCTGTCTGTCTGTCTGTCTGTCTAGCTACCTACCTACCTACCTACCTACCTACCTACCTACCTACCTACCTACCTACCTACCTAATCTATATATCCATCCATCCATCCATCCATCCATCCATCCATCCATCCATCCATCCATCCATCTATCTATCTATCTATCTATCTATCTATCTATCTATCTATCTATCTCTTTAGCTCTATCTGTATTATTATTTTTCTCTCTCTCTACTTGTCTATCTCTCTCTATTTTTCCATCTATCTCATTGGGAGTTGGGTAGCATAAACAATAAATGAAGAAACCTGCAGTTCTGAAAAACCTCTAAAATATCTCAAAAAAATCCTAAACCTTCAAAGGCAATTTCCTCCCCATAATTCTGTCTCTCTGCTTCTTAGATCTCAATGCCTTATTATTATTTCTTCCTTTACTTTTTCTCACTCTAATCAGAAGGTGGCCAGAGATTTGTCTCTTTCCCTTGGTATATATACCACGTATGACTACTACCTTGTTTTAAGTAATAGTCAGTTACTTAGTGTAACTCCCAAACTGATTTGCATGATGTCCCTATGAGTTTCATAAATGATGGTCAGGTATTTTGAATCCAGTAGAGGTCCAGACGAAATCACGTAACAAGCTGCTGAGAGACTGAGGGATACACAAGCTAATCTCACTGGATGGTTAAAAAAAAACCCAGCAGAGGATATGTTACATTTTTATTCTTTAATTTTTTTTCTCTTTGTATTCTATTTTTTAAAGAAAAAAATATAGTTAGGGTACCGCTACAGTTACTATAAGGGGAGGATGGTGGCTCGGTGGCTAAGATGCTGAGCTTGTCGATCAGAAAGGTCGGCAGTTCAGCGGTTCGAATCCCTAGCGCCGCGTAACAGAGTGAGTGCCCGTTACTTGTCCCAGCTTCTGCCAACCTAGCAGTTCAAAAGCATGTAAAAATGCAAGTAGAAAAACAGGGATTGGCTTTGATGGGAAGAGAACAGCTTTCCGTGCGCCTTCGGCATTTAGTCATGCCAGCTACGTGGCCACGGAGACGTCTCCGTGGCTCTTCGGCTTTGAAATGGAGATGAGCACCACCGCATAGTGTCAGGAATGACGAGCACATATGTGTGAGGGGAGCCTTGACCTTTATCTTTACAGTTACTATATATTTCTATAGCTGAGTAATTCAAGACACAATTGGCAGGCAAAAGTACAATCTCTTCATACACATGAATTAAATTTCACTGACTCACGTACTTAATTAAGGCAACATTGCAGTTATCCAAAAAGTTTACACACATAATACATATGTACTATAACAAATACATTTGATCAATTATTTTCCATTGTTTACCAGCAAGCCAACAAAAATATTGTTGTTGCTAGTTGCGAAGTCATGTCCAACCCATTGTGACCCCATGGACAACATTCCTCCAGGCCTTCCTGTCCTCTACCATCCTCTGGAGTCCATTTAAGCTTACGCCAACCGCTTCAGTGACTCCATCCAGCCACCTCCTTCTCTGCCGTCCCATTCTTCTTTTGCCCTCAATCTTTCCCAGCATGAGGCTCTTCTCCAGTGAGTCCTTCCTTCTCATTTGTGGCCAAAGTCTTTGAGTTTCATCTTAAGGATCTGGGCTTCTGAAGAGCAACCAGGGTGGATCTCCTCTAGGACTGACCGGTTGGATGGCCTTGCAGTCCAAGGGACTCAATGCAGGAGTCTTCTCCAGCACCAGAGTTCAAAGGCCTCCATTCTTTGGCGCTCTGCCTTTCATATGGTACAACTTTCACAGCCATCCATTGCAACTGGGAAAACCATCGCCTTGACTAGATGCACTTTTGTTGGCAAGGTGATGTCTTTTTAGGATGCTGTCTAGATTTGCCATAGCTTTCCTCCCCAGGAACAAGCCTCTTTTAATTTCTTGGCTGCCATCCCTATCTGCGGTGATCTTGGAGCCCAGAAAAATAAATCTGTCACTACCTCCATTTCTTCCCATCTATTTGCCAGGAATTGAGATGGGATCAAAAATGGGATCCACCAAAAATATAATGTAGAAGAGGAATAAGCAGAACTGCAGGGGCAGAGTTAAGCGAGTTATCAGCCTAAAATCATTATGTTCCCACAAACGCTCAAGTCCAACGTTTCATGACCCAACTAGGTAACATCATCAGTGCTAGAAGGGAGTGGTGTTTGGTGTTTGTGGCGAAGATTGGGGCAGGGAAGGAAGTGGGGTTTGTGGAGAGGAGGAAGGTGGGAGGAAGGACTGTGGGATCCTTGGTACTTTCTGAGTTTGCTTGTTTTCTTGCAGACGCTTCATGACCCAACTAGGTAACACCATCAGTTGTACCAGTGGTAAGGAGTGCAGTTTGCTGTGAGCTTTCTACTCCGGCGTCTTGCCTGTCTGTGTATTGGGGGGGGGGGTCTTAGAGATTTTTTGGTTGGGCTGTTTTATTGATGCCCCTTGGGCAGTTCCTTGATTGGGGTCTTGTTTACTTGTTGGTCTGAAGTTGACCTTGGAGTTCATCTCTGCTGATCTGGGGGCTGATTGCTGGTGGGGAGGTGCTGGGGGGGTCTTTTGCTCTCTTTTGGGCTGGGGGATTGTCTCTTTTGCACAGTCTATAGATGTTGTTCACGACTACGTGCCTGTCAATGGCTGATTTGTCAGGGTGCCAGGCTCCTAAGAATTCCCTGGTGTTCCCTGGATTTAGCCTTGTCCAGGATGGTCACATTTTCCCAATTGGAGCTACGGTTTAATCTGCCTCTAGATGGTGAAATTAAAGACTTTCCGTCCCGTCTCCTGACTGCCAGCTGGAGTTTGTGGCTGCGTTCTGCCCGGGCGAATGATTCATTTGAGTGCCCTGCTTTTAGGAAATCTCTTCCAATTTAGGAGGTTACTTTAGATTTGCCATCGTTTCCATACGTGGGTTTGCCGGTGGGGGTTGGCGTTGCCGCTGTTGTCGGTGGTGATGATGATGGCAGGGAAGGTGATTGTATCTCCCACTTCTCTCCTTCAGAAGCCCAGGGAAGATGTGCTGTTCAATATATAAAGGAAATAAAAAGCAGCCTCTTCAATTACCTCTCATTTTGTTTTCAATCTTTAAGTTAGCTGGATGGCTACAACTGCAGCTGGTGAAATGAACTCACATCTCAAACCCGGCACAGTTTCTGTCTCTGCCCCCCCCCCCCCCCCCCACAACCAGCCCCAGTACAAGTTGCACTTATTTTTATTTATTTATTTATTGCAATGTTCTACTGTTCCGATTCTTTCTTTCTTTCTTTCTTTCTTTCTTTCTTTCTTTCTTTCTTTTTTCTTTTTTCTTTCTTTCCTTCCTTCTTTCTTTTCCTCCCTCCCTCCCTCCCTCCCTCCCTTCCTTCCTTCCTTTCTTTCTTTCTTCCTTGCCTGCCTGCCTGCCTTCTCTCTCTCTTTCTTTCCTTCCTTCCTTCTTTCTTCCTTTTTGTTTCCTTCCTTCCTTTTTTTCTATTCCTTTCTTCCTTCCCTTCTTTCTTTCATGCCTGCCTTCTTTCTTTCTCTCTTCCTTCCTTCCTTTCCTTTCTTCTTCCTTTTTTCCTTCCTTCCTTCCCTTCTTTCTTTTTTCTTTCCTTCCTTTTTCCTTTCTTTCTTTTCCTTCCTTCCCTCCTTTCTTTCTTTCTTTCTGGCCTGCCTGCCTTCTTTCTTTTTTTCTTTCTTTCTTTCCTTCCTTCCTTTTTTCCTTCTTTCTTTTCCTTCCTTCCCTCCTTTATTTCTTTCTTTCTGGCCTGGCTGCCTTCTTTCTTTCTTTCTTTCTTTCTTCCTTTACTTTCTTTTTTCCTTTCCTTCTCTCCCTCTTTTTCTTCTTTCTTTCTTTCTTCCTCATTCTCTACGTCCCTCCATCCTTCCTTCCTTCCTCTCTTTCTTTCTTTTTTTCTTTCTTTCCTTCTTTCTTTTTTTCTTTCTTTCCTTCCTTCCTCTTGAGGTCTAACAGTAAACGATGCCGAGTCCAATGACGCTTTCTGTGTGAGTTCCAAATGGAGAGTCTTTACAGATTTATTACCTATTTGCCACATTCCCTAAAGGAAAAGGAACCAGAGAAAAATAAGACAGAGAGCAGAAAAACAACAGAAGATTAAAATATGTGTGTGTGTGTATATATATAGAGAGAGACCAATCAGGCGACAGAAAGACGTTGGGAAAGCAATTTTTGCAAAATGAATTCAGGCTGATTATATGGAAATGCCGAGGGTTTTATGCTGCCGTTAGTTTTATTTTCATGTTGCATTTTAAAAGTGTTTTGTGTGTCTGTGTGTGTGTGAATACACAGATTTACATATAAACTGCTCAGGGAACTGTTATTACTAAGTGGGATATCAATATTAAGAGTATTTAAATGGGTAAATGAATAAATAGTACCAGAAACCCACTGTAACCGTTCAGTTGGTTTACTTTATTGGTTTACTCACTGGGATAAAACAAGATATTCTGTTCTTGGCCTCTGGTGTTGGTGACGAGGCATGGACACATCCACACAAGTGTTTTTCATTGCCTGTTGTTAGTTTGTTCTGTTATTTTAGCCTTCCTTCTCCTGATTGACATTTGTGGGACTTCCTGATCATAACCCTATTTAGGAAGATCAGACATGTTGGGTAAGTGCTAGAATGCCAGCAGTTCGATCCTACCTGGCTCACGTTTGACTCGACCTTCCACCCTTCCAAACTCAATAAAATGAGGACTCAGATTGTTGAGGGCAAGAAGCTGACTCTGTAAACTGCTTAGAGAAGGATGTAAAGCACTATGAAGCTGTATATAAGTCTAAGTGCTATTGCTATTGTTATCTACTTGGGCCAAGTCTTTGACTCTGGACAATCCATGGAGCTATTTGGGTAGCAATATAGAAATTCCTTCATATTGCTTTTCCTGAAGATGATTCTTCCATCTGAACATCCCTGGGATTTGCTTGGGATAATCTATGGAAGATAAGATATGAACTGATGCTTGTGCAACAGGCATCAGCTTGTTACATTATCATAATCTTCCCACTTAAAAATGGGGGGAAAAAAATATTGAGACTCAGATCATTATTCCATTAACTTTGTATTGATTGGTAAGCCTTGGCAGCTTTCTTGATTACTAAAGTTTCCAGAAAGTAAACTTGAGAACGTCTGCATGCAAACTCTCTTCCCTGATATTGGTCAAGGTTCCTGGTGACTTGGTGAGGAGTAAGGAAATGACCAAACTCATTAGATCATAAACTGGACTAGGTAAAGGTTCCCCTCGGACATATGTGATAGTCGTTCCCGACTCTAGAGGGCAGTACTCATCTCTGTTTCTAAGCCGAAAAGCCAGCGCTGTCCAAAGACATTTCCGTGCTCATGTGGCCGGCATGACTAAATGAAGACACACAGAACGCTGTTACCTTCCTATTTTTCTACCTGCATTTTTACATGCTTTCGAACTGCTAGGTTGGCAGAAGCTGGGACAAGTAACAGGAGCTCACTCTGTTATATGGTGCTAGGGATTCGAACCGCCAAACTGCCAACTTTTCTGATCGACAAGCTCAGCATCTTAACGACTGAGCCACTGCGTCCCTATAATGGATTAGGCTTTTTTTATATTAAAAAAAAAACAAAGTTTTATTAATTTTCTACTATTAGATTTATTTAGTACTAAATAAACATCTGAAATTCCTGCTCACAATTTAATAAATTGCAAAATAATTCAGAACTTTTTGCAAATGCAGCGCAGGAAAAGTCCTTCCTTCAAATCATGGGAAGATTGGGTGTGGGAAGTTATCATCCAGCCCTCTCCCAGAAAAAAATGAAATATCCTAGGAAATATTGAAAAGGCAGAATGTTTCTCTGGATGTGAAAAGAAGCATGTTTTAAAAGACAGAATAGTTGCCTGTAGCTTCCTGCCCACCCCCACTTTGCTAATAGGCCCATTAAGACTAGCCAGGCTAGCCCACTTTACATAATAAAGACTTCAGCAGCAGCTACAGAAAGGCATGATAATATTGGCCTTTTACTCAACTCTCCACATGGCATCTGAGAACTCATACCTGGGTTCAAAACAGCCTAGAGAGTAGCCCCCTGCATGGCACCATGGGAGTCTGACAACCAATCAGAATATACTTCTTACACAGGAACAGGAAACAGAGAGGTGGGACTAAACAGGTTATAAAAAGCCTAGCAAGCCCCTCCCTCAGCCCTTCTCTTCTTCTCCACCAACACTGAAGCATGTGATCCCCTTTTCTGTTCAGGGCTCAAGCCATGTGGTCCTGTCCAACAATCCAACCATCTTTCCAAGCAGCCTCCATGTCTCCAGTGTCTTCTTCCCCACTTGGAGCCGAACCCAGAAGGACATTTCTTTCAACATGGGGAAAATGGTTTTTGCCAAAGCATGGCAGTTCTTTAAATGGATTCCTTTTGGGGATGAAGACAAATCTCTTTAGGGAAGATCTCAGAGAAACGTCTGCATGCTGCAGAAGAATATGAGAACGTTGCTGTAACGGGGCCAATTAAACCCACTCAAAAATAAAAATTGGGAAGAACTTTGGCTCATAAAGTTCATGGCGGTGGTTGCCTATACACTAATGGAAAATAAACGCTATTAAGCTTGAAATTTTAGTAGAGGAAGGCAGTTTAATAGGGTACCAGACACCTTGTGAATAGTAATGATTAGAATATAGGAATTAATGGGCACAATTTACTCCAAAGGAAGCGGACAATAGAGACAAGTTGCGGAGATAAAAAAGTGCATGGAAAGGGGCAAGTTATTGAGAGTTCAACTAAATAAACTTTAGATACACTACAGGGTGTACCTAATTTTAAATAAGGGAGGAATAAACACAAGCTGTACTGTTGTTTATGTCTACTACAGCCCTGGCCTACGTTGTTGAAGACAATGTGCTCGCTCCCAAGCAGGTTGCAGCTCTTTGAAAGGCAGGAGACATCTAGACGTTGTTGTTTAGTGAACTTAACACCTGGTCAGCGACAACGTTTGCAAATTCCATCTTGCAGGACATCGAGGAAGGCAGAAGAGATCACCTCTCCTTGAGTTTGTAGATTGTAGTAAGTTAAAACCCACCTCTCTCCTAGAAAAGGAAATATTTTGGAAAGCATTAAAAAGACAGAATATTTCCCCTAAAAAGAGAAGTAGAAACTCAGAGAGGCAGAAACTGGACAATTAAGGCCTGAGCCAGAGAAACATATTTTTAGGCAGGAAACGGACTCACTCTTAAGAGCCAAGGTGGCGCAGTGGTTAAATGCAGCACTGCAGGCTACTTCAGCTGACTGCAGTTCTGCAGTTCGGCTGTTCAAATCTCACCGGCTCAGGGTTGACTCAGCCTTCCATCCTTCCGAGGTGGGTAAAATGAGGACCCGGATTGTTATTGTTGGGGGCAATATGCTGACTCTGTAAACCACTTAGAGAGGGCTGAAAGCCCTATGAAGCGGTATATAAGTCTAACTGCTATTGCTATTGCTATTAATAGGTTCCCCCCCCCACCTTTGCCAATGGGCCATTAAGGCCTGAGACAGCCTATTCTGCATAACCAAGATCTATCCCATCTCATTGCACCATCCACCAAGTTTCAAGCAAATTTACCACACAACCTACAAAGCTAGGTATGACAGCAACCAATCAGATTGTATTTCTTACACAGGAACAGGAAATAGAGGTGGGGCTCCAAAGAGGGCATAAAACCAGGGACTATCAGCATTTCTGCCCTTTTCTACTCAAGAACTCAAGCCACGTGATCCAGCCCACCATTAAACCATCTTTCCAAGCAGCCTCCGTGTTTCCAATGAGCTCCTGAACAGAAAAGGGGGATCGCATGCTTCCAGATGTTGGGTGAAGAAGAAAAAGAGGCCGAGATGCTGAAAGTCCCTGGTTTTACGCCCTCTCTGGCCTTTGATCTTGATCTCATATTCTGATTGGTTTTCAGACTCCCATGGGGCCATGCAGGGGGCAACTCTGTAGGCTGTGCGTTGAATCCAAGTTTGGTTGCCTTGCTGGCTGATGTATTTTCCCAGGTGCCTTGTGGTGAGTTTCTGTGGAGGGTTAATCCTACCTTTGTTATGTAGAGTAGACTCGCTCAGGACTTTTTAATGGTTAATTGACAAAGGTGGAGGCTATTAAGAGTGAATCTGTTTCAGAGAGGTGGGCACTAACCAGTGGTGGGTATCAAAAATTGTTCGAACTTACTCTGTGGGAGTGGCTTGCCGCCCATGTGACCGGATATGAAGATGCTGACGACACTTGTCAGAACCACCTTAAATTACCTCACACACAGCACTGGCATGCATAAGAATATGATGTAAACTTGTTTTTTAAAAGGCATCTTTGGTTTGCGTTAAAACAACTTCAACACACGCAATGTTCTGATTGCACCACAAACGCAGTAGTCATCCTTACCTTTCACAGAGGCACTGAGTTTTATAAATAGGAGCATGATAGTGTAGAATAATCATATCCAAGGACCAGTGGTGGGTTTCAAAAAAGTTTGGAAGCTCTTCTGTAGGTGTGGCCTGCTTTCCGGGTCCACTGGTGGAACCTCTTCTAACCGGTTTGGTAGATTTGACGAACCGGTTCTACCGAATAGGTGCGAACTGGTAGGAACCCATCTCTGGCACTAACTTCTTACACAACAATATCAGATTGTTGTCCTGACAAAATTCCTAACCAGTTTCATTATCCCTCCTAATTGGCTCATGTAAAGATTCCCTGATCCCCCATCCGTTCTTTGGAGGGGGGGATGACTGGACAATCCCCAAATCCAGTGTGTTGATTTATAACTAATTAGGAAGCTGAGCAACAGCATCGCCCTGTCTGGGACTGACAGGAGTAAAGCTGTGGAAGTGTTATGGATTGCACACCCAAAGAACATCTTGAAAAGACGGGGCTAAAACGCCGGCATTGATTTCAGAAGAAAATTTAGTTCAAGCTTGACTATCTTCAATAATTAGCCGTAATAGCAAGGGGAATACAATTACAGGAAGAGCAAATTGCTTTTTATTTAAATGCTCTCCATTTTTTTCCCAATACATCCCACTGTGTAAGTCCCTCTTTAAATTAGGAGGGAGCGTGTATAATCTCCGTCCCTCCACTGGGGTTTCCCGAAATATATTTAGATGCTTACTTCTGTGTTTGGAGGATTAAACTGCTGTAAGAACTTTGTAAGGACAGATATCAATGGTAATTTAGTTAATTGTCTGTGTTCCAGCTCTCTATTTAATTTTCTTATATTTTAAAGTTTCCCATACATGTGTCTTCTTCCTCTGTGGAAGCGAGGGAGGGCAGGGGAAGATCTTCCTGGAGTAGAAGGCAACCAGTTCAAGAAAACATTAAAAAAAAAAAAAAAACTGAGTTCTTGGGGAAATATCTGTTTCCTTTCTTCTCTGGGGAAAGTGATTTTCCTTTGAATTTTAGCAAGAGTCAGAAGCTCAGAAGAACAAAAGAAGTTATATTTGATAAGAGTTGCACAGCAGTTCAGCTTGGAAAGAGCGAAGGTGTTTTGCAGAGCAGGAGGTCATATGCACAACACCTGTTGGCAAACTCCTTAAGATATTAAAGATGGTTCCACCACAAAACCGCGGTAGACTAAAGCGCGCTCGACGAAAGCGCGTACGTGACGTCATCACAGCGCGACGAAAACAGCACGCTGTGAGCAGTAAAGTTAAAATTAACGCGTAAATCTAAACCTAACCCCCCCAAACCTAACCCTAAACCTAACCCTAAACCTAACCCTTAACCTAACCCTAAACCTAACCCTAAACCTAACCTTAACCTAACCCTAAACCTAACGCTAACCCTTAACCTAACCCTAAACCTAACCCTAACCCTAAACCTAACCCTTAACCTAACCCTTAACCTAACCCTAAACCTAACCCTAAACCTAACCCTTAACCTAACCCTAAACCTAACCCTAAACCTAACCCTTAACCTAACCCTAAACCTAACCCTAACCTAACCCTTAACCTAACCCTAAACCTAACCCTTAACCTAACCCTTAACCTAACCCTAAACCTAACCCTAAACCTAACCCTTAACCTAACCCTAAACCTAACCCTAAACCTAACCCTAAACCTAACCCTTAACCTAACCCTAACCCTAACCCTAAACCTAAACCTAACCCTTACCTTTACGTGAATCGCCTTGCTTTAAAAGCGCTTTTTAAAGCGCCCTTTTTTCTCCACGGTCGTATTTGTCGTGCTGCTGATGACGTCAGGTACGCGCTTTAATCGGGCGCGCTTTAGTGGAGCGCGGTTTTGTCGTGCCACGATTAAAGATGACAGTAATATGACTACTTCCCTCCATAGCTCCACCACGATGCTGGAAGAAATGTCCTTCTGGGTTCAGTTCCAAGTGGGGGAAAAGATACTGGAAACACGGAGGCTGCTTGGAAAGATGGTTTAGTGGTGGACAGGATCACATGGCTTGAGCTCCTGAACAGAAAAGGGGGATCACATCCTTCCAGATGTTGGGTGAAGAAGGAAAAGAGAGCGAGATGCTGAAAGTCCCTGGCTTTATGCCCTCTCTGGCCTTTGATCCTGAGCTTGTATTCTGATTGGTTGTCAGACTCCCATGGGGCAATGCAGGGGCAACCCTATAGGCTGTGTTTTGAGTCCAAGTTTGGTTGAGCATTGCTTTTTCCCAGGTGCCCCGGGGTGAGATGCGTAAAGGGCTAATACTATCATGCCTTAATCCCATCACCCTGGAGCTGAAGGTGGGAGGTCTTTGTTATGTAGAATAGACTGGCTCGGGTCTTTTAATGGCCCATTGACAAAGGCGGGGACTATTAAGAGTGAGTCTGTCAGCACTCCTCCATTGAATAATTAGGAAAGAAAACCACAAGACTCCATTGATAGAGATCAAGTGTACTTTTACTAATTCTAAATGATCAGAAGCGTAGCAAAGCGAAGACTGATTATTTAGGCGCGAAAGCGAATGATATATAGAATAACTCATTCCCCACCCCTTGGCATCCCAGTTGCAGTCCAATCATAATTCTCCCAAGTGTCAGGTGTGAGATAACTTCGAAAGGCATCATGAAGATGGAATGTCGGTGCCGTTGGCCTTGGCGGGAAACCTCCTCCGCATGCGCAGTAAGACAGGCGGGCAGAAACTCCAGAATCTTGCTCCAGCACAATTAGTATTCCCCTACCAAATACCATGCCCCCCCCCTCGTTTCAATGGCAGCCAAAGCAGCAGCAAAGCAGAGGCTGACAGAGTCTGTTTCCTGCCTAAAAACATGTTTCTCAATTTCTGATCCAGGGAAATACAATATTCTGCCTTTTCAATATTTCCCAGGATGTTTCATTTTTCTAGGAGAGGGGTGGGTTTTAACTTCTTACAATGAGAAAGTACATTTGGTTTGAGAAGTTGTGGTAGACGCTACCTGTACCTTCATGTTCTTTAAATCTGAAGAGCTGCACAGCTCAAGTGTTCAGGGGTAGATTTGAACATCGTGAATCTATGAACACAACCCCACTTAGCAATAGCAGTTCGACTTATATACCACTTCATAGGGCTTTCAGCCCTCTCTAAGCGGTTTACAGAGTTAGCATATCTCCCCCACAGTCTGGGTCCTCATTTTACCTACCTCGGAAGGATGGAAGGCTGAGTCAATCTTTGAGCCGGTGAGATTTGAACCGCCGAACTGCAGTTAGCAGTCAGCTGAAGTGGCCTGCAGTACTGCACTCTAACCACTGCGCCACCACTTGCACAGGAGGTATAAGCAGGGGACGAAGGGTGGGCTGCCCACTGGAGAAGGTGATTTCATGACAGAGGTGGGTTCCTGCCGGTTCTAACCAGTTCGGTAGAAGCGGTTCGTGAAATCTACCATACCGGTTAGAAGAGGTTCAACCGGTAGACCCGGAGGTACGTTCCGGAACGCCTGCCCTGGCCCTATCACTCGCTCGCCACACCCGTTCCATCACAGCTCGCTTGATCCCCTGCCCCTCCGCACAAAAGTACCCAGCCCACCTCTCACAGATTGGCTGCAGTCCAGCCAATCAGTGAGGAGGATGGAGTCGACCCGCCCGCCTCTAACACCCATTTAAATGCGCGGCAGCAAAAGCCAACATTCCTCTCCTTCCCGAGCAGCTGTCGCATCGTGCTTGCTGATCGGGTCCTCCCTTCACTTCGCCTTCCAGCAGCTTCCTGCTTCCCTCAGGTAAGCAACTAAGTGCGAGGGGTGGTGGTGGTGGTGGGGGCTAACGTATGCCAGCTCACAGCTTTCGCATGCGCCAGCTCGCAGCTTAGGCCCTTTCAGTTTAATCTAAACAATTCCTTTCTTTTCTTCAGCGGTTATAGCTGCAAATCTGAGGTGCGCACATCTGAACAACCAGTAGATGGCAGCAAAGAGATGGCAACAAACACAACCTTGTTGCCACCTAGTGGTCCTTCAGACTCATAAACCTACGATTTATTAGCCGTTCTAAAATATTTGTAGGCCATCGCTTCATCACCACAAATCACTCTCCATCTGAGATTGCGTATTCAATATTTCTCTCTTGCTTTAAAAAAAAAAAATCCCTCTTCTCGGTCTCACTTCTTTCTCTTCTTTTGGTACTGTAATTTTTCATTTCCTATTAAACTGGAGGTGCTGGAGCAGAAAGCAAAGTTCACCTCTGGCTCACCTACCCCCCCCTTCCCCTCAAAACTAATATTGCTGCGATTTCTAAGTATTTATGTATTGTCTCTCCGCACACTCGGTCTTGGGGGGGTCAGGAAACACTTGGAGAAGCTGCCTGTGGCAAGGATTAGGAGGCAGAGGAGTGACCTGCTGTGAGAAGACAAATAGCGAGTAGCAAAATTCATTCGTGCATGAACATACTGGTGTTTTGTTTTTCCTTCCCCCGTTTATTTTTCCAGGTAATTTTAGAAACGGTGCAGAGGTAAATGTGGGTTTACCTGTTAGTGACAGGCAATAAGAATCAAGATCACATGTTAAACTGCAATTAAGCTAGTCCCAAATGTGCTTTTTTTTCAGGAGGCAACTGACATTTCTTGTTTTTTGTTTTTTGTTTTGAAGATGGTTCGCTTCTCATCCAAGAAGCTTCTTCAGCTCTGACAAGATACTGGGGTGAAGATGTATACTACACAAACATGGCAAAACAAACAAACAAACAAATAAATATTATGCATATACCCACATATATTATATGACACAGAGAAACAACATCGTCCAGTTCGGATGTAAACATGTACATGGTGAGAAAAACGAATCTTGAGAGTTTACCAGAATCTGCTAGAAATACTTCAAAACCTCCTCCAAGAGGGAAGCAGAATAAACAGACTGTAAAGTGGGTGTGTGGGGTCTCTAACAATGCTTCGAGCTCTAAGCACATAGCGCTTATAAACAGTATCCTGAATAACGGGAAGGGAGCTTCCTATACTCTTCTCGACTGTCCTCACCACTCTCTGTAGGGACTTTCTATCTGAGGCACTGCTGCCATCAAACCAAACAGGGATGCAGCTTGTTAAAATGTTCTCAATTGTGCCTCTGTAAAGAGTGGCCAGGACAGAAGGAGAAAGATGTGCTCTCCTCATCTGACGCAGGAAATGCAGGTGCTGGTTTGCACGCTTCGCTAAGGATGAACGTGTGGCGTGACCAATTTAATGGAAACCATTAGGCCATTAACTTCAGTATAAATACATTTATAAGATGATTCTAAGATGATTCCTTGCCCTTAGGAATCTGTTAGCATTTCTTCTAACATCTTTCACCCAAGTTTTTGCTAAGGGTTAGGAATAGATCACTGGATTTATCCCACTTGCCACCTCTTTCTTTAGCTTTTATTGATTTTTATCATGATTTGTTTGATCACTGTCAGCAACCCTGAATCACTGAGATTTTTACTAGACATAAAAGGCATCAGTCTTATATTTGGATCACGGGGGCATTCTGCCTTAATGGGAAGGAAATCTGAATCAACTAATATCAACTTGGTGTCAAGGTTCCAAATAGCCTCCAAAAGTAAATCAGTCCAAGGCAAAGTATTCCTCAATGTTCCAATTTATTAAGAGAGCCATGTTGGCACATCTGGGAAAACCTGAATCTGAAGGTTTCCCATCCAGTTGAAAGTTCAAGATCTTGCCCCCACACCCACAAGTCCATCCCATGGTCCAATCTTCCACTGCCATGCTTGCAATTCCAGCCATCTAGTTCCTGTCAGGTGCAGAGATGCAAAGACAAAGGATGACCTTGGCTTTCTAGAAAGAATGTTGTTATGGCTACCTATCGTCTAACTCCGTACAATCCCCCCTCCCATTTTCCCACCGTAGAAAATGCATAGTAGAATAATAGAAAGTGTGGCAGGCCTGAGATCCAACAGAAAAGATGGCTGCAGGCCTGGCACTTGGACTTCAACATCTTTTTTCGTTCACTTTGGACCAAATCCCCAAGCATTGGTCTGTTGAGAACTTCAGTGAAGCTGCTTTGTGCTTATGTTGCAAGAATATTCCTCAGAAGTCTATTGAATATGATTTGAAGAAAGCACAGATATGACTCACGTCCAAATTGTTCAACGCCATCCTGAAATTCTGGCTGAAGACTTCTCTGAAAGTCCGTTGACTTTAATAGAAAACATGCCACAGTGACTGCAGATTTCGCTCATTTATTAAATCCAATGCAAAGAATATCTGAGGGATTATTGTTATTACGTTATTCCTTCTCAGTGAATGCCCAGTTCATAGCTCTAGGCGATGAACTAGGAGAACATATCTATGGAGAGGCTAAACGCAAAAACCAGCAGCTTAAATCAAAGTAATCCGTCACAGTCTGTAGTGAGGATTAAATTAGGTATACAATAATACAATACCAGAGTTGGAAGGGACCTTAGAGGTCTTCTAGTCCAACCCCCTGCCAAGGCAGGAAACCCTATACAATTTCAGACAGATGGCTATCCAACATCTCCTTAAAGACTTCCAGTGTTGGGGCATTCACAACTTCTGAAGGCAAACTGTTCCACTGGCTAATTGTTCTAACTGTCAGGTAATTTCTCCTCAGTTCTAAGTTGCTTCTCTCCTTGATTAGTTTCCATTCATTGCTTCTTATTCTGCCCTTCAGGTGCTTTGGAGAATAGCTTGACGCCCTCCTCTTTGTGGCAACCTCTGAGATAGTGGAAAACTGCTATCAGGTCTCCCCTGGTCCTTCTTGTCATTAAACTAGACTTACCCAGTTCCTGCAACCGTTCTTCATATGTTTTGGCCTCCAGTCCCCTAATCATCTTTGTTGCTCTTCTCTGCACTCTTTCTAGAGTCTCCACATCTTTTCTACATCATGGCAACCAAAACTGGATGCAGTATTCCAAGTGTGGCCTTACCAAGGCATTATAAAGTGGTATTAACCCTTGACGTGATCTTGATTCTATCCCTGGTATAATATGGTTTTTTCAGCCAGCACTGTATCCTTCCCTTTCTCTAACCATCATATAGGATATCAAAAATGATAGCTATAGGTTGCTTCTGTTATTCTGATTTTGATATTCAGACAGATTAAAAGAGTTGGAAAGGACGTTGTAAGTCATCTAGCCCGACCCTTCTGTTATTCTGATTTCGATATTGAGACATATTCAGAAAGATTAAGAGAGTTGGAAGCAGTGGTGAAATAAAAAAAAAAATGCTACTGGGTCTCTGGGCTTGGCAGGGGAAGGATATTGCAAAATCTCTATTCCCACCCCATTCTGCAGGCAGGCAGAGATGGTATTTGCCGGTTCTCCAAACTACTTAAAATTTCTGCTACCCCGGTTCTCCAGAATCTGTCAGAACTAACTCTCTTTCATCTCCCCCTCATCTCTCTCCCTCATCTCTCTCTCTGTCTGTCTGTCTTATGTCTCTCTATCCCATATATATATACATATACATATACATCATATACATACACATACACATACACATACATACATACATACATACATACATACATACATGTGTGTGTGTGTGTGTGTGTTGTGCCCCAGCAGGATCCATTTGTGCTGCTGATGGACTCGGAGAGTGAGGAACCCTAAGAGTCTGCTATGGAAGATGTGGAGGACCCTGGGCAGGGTTCAGACTCAGAGCAGTGACCAGAGGCAGGAGGCGCCTGAGGCATGGAGCAGGGGGGAAGATCAAAGGCAGTTTGTCCCTGATGCCAGGCAACAGAGGGTGGAGAAACTGAGGTAGCAGCTACAGAGGCAGACTCATAAGAGATAATCAAGCCCAGGTGGTTGTGACTTGGCCCCTCCCAAGAGAGTATATAAGTGAGTACTTGGGAGGAGTCCTTTTGCAGGACACAACCGTTCGTAACAGTCTTGAGGAACTCTTGTCTGGTCTGTTTTGTATTTCCGTTCTGTTTGGTTTCTTTCCTTCCTGCATGAGAGTGTTGTCTGGGCTTTCAGCCAACGGAGTTGTAATTGCCAAGCCTGTGTCTGCGTTACTTGCAGGCCGGGGGGGTGGGGGTGGGGTCAGAACGTGTGTGTGTGTGTGTGTGTGTGTGTGTGTGTAATCTCACTCTGTCTCTCTCTATCTGTCACTCTGTCTCTCTCTCTGTCTCTCTCTGTCTCTCTCTTTCAGGTTTTTACCTGCTAATAAACCAAGAATTAATTCATTGCTCCATTCCAATTACTGAGGCAACAACAGAGCTGAACTAAATTGAACTGCATTCAGATATAATGGATTTAGATTCAACTTTGCCGTTCTTAAAGAAGGTCCATTGAAATTTTCAAGCTTCATTTAATCAGGACCAACCTTCGTTGATTCAACCATAACATTGAGATTTTGGCAACATTGCTTTGAACTTGTGTCATAACGACCATATTCTCTGGGTTAGGGCCTGTTTGTTTACTTCTAAGAATTAAATTGCTAGTTTGCTTCTAGATTAAATATAGTATTGAGTAATTGTGCAGATTAAAAATATTTTAATCATGGTGTCATTTAATCAGAAAACCAGTGCCTACCTGTGCCTAGAATTTTGTTCTCCTTTAACACAAGTTCCATGCAATTACGGGCTATAATTAATTTGATTTTGTTCCATCCATCCGTCACCAAAACCCAAATCCAGGTTTGTTTATGAAACAGTATCACAATTATTTTCCTTTTATTTATGAGCCAAGGTGGCGCAGTGGTTAAATGCAGCACTGCAGGCTACTGCTAGATCAGCAGGTCAGCGGTTCAAATCTCACCGGCTCAGGGTTGACTCAGCCTTCCATCCTTCCGAGGTGGGTAAAATGAGGACCCAGATTGTTGGGGGCAATATGCTGACTCTCTGTAAACCGCTTAGAGAGGCCTGAAAGGCCTATGAAGCGGTATATAAGTCTACTGCTATTGCTATTGCTATTGTCTTTCCTGGAACTTGATGCAAACTGTAATGCAACCTTATTCCACTAGGCATTTTTTATTTCTTATTCTGGCAAGCTTTTTTTTTTTTTTTACCTAATTGTACCACAAATGCAAGTCTTTGCTATCCCACCAGCCCTAAAGAGACTTGTCAGGTTAAAGGTTAATGAATAGATGTCACCCAGAGGTTTTTGAAAAAGGTTAAAAATAATTACAAGCGGGATCTTTTACACGGCTTCGGAGAATGTAGATTTTGGGAAACGGGATAAACAAGAAGGAAAACTTGTGGGAATCAAATCAGCCACTTACTGCTTCTCTGGAGCAAAAATTAGCAGAAAAGGAGAACGAAAGAAAACATGCTTCTTTTTCCAGCGATGATTGCAACTAAAAAAAAAAAAATAGAATATGGAAGAAGACAGACGAATCCCCAGTACTGCTGCGCGGAATCTGGCCAGAATCTGTGTTGTAGTTATGGGCTGTTCGTCCTTAACCACAGAAGATAGATATTGTTGGAACAGCCAACATTAGCAGTTATTGGCAGAATTTATTTTTCCAATGGTGGGATGCAACATGTTTAACAATGGTTCGGTGAGGGGGGAGTGGGGGAGGGAGGGAGGTTTGACGAGGGGTGTTAGATTTTAATGTAATATGATTGCATATGTATACTGTCTTCTCTTATTTTTTCTTTAAAACTAAGATATGTTAAGTATATTGATATGGATGCATAAATACCATCAACATAGAATGGAGTTTGCTCAGAAACTGAAATACACCAATGAGAGGAAGAGTGGGAAGCAGAGGAGAGAAGAAAGATAGGAAGAGAGGGGATAGGAGAGAGAGTAAGGGGGGAAGATGAGGAGGGTGAGGAGTGGAATGAAGAGAGAGGAGAAGGAGAAAGGAAGGGGAAGTAGAGTAGAAAAGGATGCTGGAGAGAAGAAAGGAGGTAGGAGAGAGGTAGAAGAAAGAGGTGTATGGAGAGCAGAAGACCTAATAAGGGGTCTTTATCTTTTTGGGTGTTGATGACAAGAGGAATTGATGTAATTGCCATTTAATACAATAGGATACTGCCTATGTAATAATATACATGTGATTATATGTTATGAAAATGGAAAATAAAAAGACATGAGAGATAACAATGGTTCGGTGAGCACGTGCATACATGCTTTGCACACCCACACACCTAATGTGTGCTTTGCACGTGTGAACAGCATTCAAAAACTGCCCATTTTAAGCTTAAAAACTTACCTTCTATGTCAATGCCGGTGGGTAAAACAGCTGACACCCAGCAGCCCATTGTGCCGCGCAAATCAGCTGTGCTAAAAACCAGGGAAATATAGGATAGGAAAGGGTGGGAGCAGGTGGACGGGACCAACTGCTCACTGGAACAACCTGTTCGCCCAAACCGGTCCAAACTGCCTGAATCTCACCCCTCGTTTTTTTCCTAATCTCTGTGCAAAAGGAACGCTTAAGGATTATTTGACCTGCAGTCTTCACCTCTGTTGGTCGTTGTTACTGCCATCAATTAATCCCATTAGGATCCATATTGATTAGACTCGTATCATTTAAGTGGAAGGTTATAAGCATCCTGAGTAATTTTCTGAGCAACACCTTGTCCCCAAACTACACTTCTAAACAGCCTTGGACATTTCAGGCTATTTGCGACTTGAAGCTTCACACAAAATCCAATCCATCTGTAGCCAATTTGATGAATCTGTAACTTGTCATTTCTAGAAGTGTTTTGTTTTTGTGGGGAAAGTACAGCACAGCCGCTGCGAAAAATAGCGAGCCGGAGACCATCCTGCCTTAGCGCATGGACAGAAAATGAGAGATACTTCTGCAATATGATTACCTATTGGTTTGTTATCCAGTTGACATGTTACAAGGTCGGGTGGGGAAGGGGGGGAAGAAAAAGAAAGCCATTAAAAAGAAGAGTATGCCTATTATTGCATCGAATCGGGAAACCGTATGGAAAGATCACGCTGCCCTCCTAACACCACCGAAACTGCTTCTCCATCCTTGGATGGTTATGCCAAAGCGAAATAGCAATTTATACACTTACGCTGAAAAGGCTCGTCGCAATCTGACGGCAATTGCTCGGTGACAGTCAGCCATTACCAGGGTTGGCACACTGTGCGATGAGCATAGCATTGATGCTATGCTATTGAGCCTCATCTCTCCTAGGTGATCTATGCTATTATTTCACTTTGAATACTGTGTCCAGCTCTCGGCTCTCCCCCTTTAAGAAGGCGGTGGAAAATGGAAACAGGTTCAGCCGAGGCAATGAAGATTGTCAGGAACTGAGATTTGTGGGGAGAAATGGAAGACGCTGGCTACTGGGAAAAGATTCTTAGAGATGTCACTCTTCAAAGACCTATAAAGTTGGCACATACAGGGTCAAAAATGTTTTTACTAGTCTTTGAAAGACACTGAACGATGGCTTAAAGTTTCAAGAAGATACATCCCAATTAAATATTAGAAAATCTATCAACCAAATACCTGATATTGTGTACAGGAATATCTTCATGGTGATTAGAATAACAGTTGGAAGGGACCTTGGAGGTCTTCTAGTCCAACCGCCTGCTTAGGCAGGAAACCCTACACCACTTCAGACAAAAGATTATCCAGCATCTTCTTTAAAACTTCCAGTGTTGGGGCATTCACAACTTCTGGAGGAAACTTGTTCCACTGATTAATTGTTCTCACTGTCAGGAAATTTCTCCTTAGTTCTAAGTTGCTTCTCTCCTTGATGAGTTTCCACCCATTGCTTCTTGTTCTGCCTTCAGGTGCTTTGAAGAATAGTTTGACCCCTCCTTCTTTATGGAAACCCCTGAAATATTGGAACACTGCTATCATGTCTCCTCTAGTCCTTCTTTTCATCAAACAAGACATACCCAATTCCAGCAACCGTTTTTCATATGTTTTGGCCTCCAGTTCCCTAATCCTCTTTGTTGCTATTCTATGCACTCTTTCTAGACTCTCAACATCTTTTGTACATCATGGCAACCAAAACTGGAAGCAGGTTCCCAAGTCTGGCCTTACCAAGGCATTATATAATGGTATTAACCCTTCATGTGATCTTGATTCTATCCCTCTGTTTATGTAGCCTAGAACTGTGTTGGCTTTTTTGGCAGCTGCTGCACACGGCTGGCTCCTATTTAAATGCTTGTCCACTAGGACTCCAAGATCCCTCTCACAGTTACTACTATTTATTAATTAATTAATTTATTAATTAGACTTATATACCGCTTCATAGAGCTTTCAGCCCTCTCTAAGCGGTTTACAAATTTTTTTAGCAAGTTGAGTCAGCAACTTGCCCCCACAGTCCGGGTCCTCATTTCACCCACCTCGGAAGGATGGAAGGCTGAGTCGACCTTGAGCCTGGTGAGATTTGAACCGCTGAGCTGCAGATCGCAGTCAGCTAAAGTGGCCTGCAGTACTGCACCCTAACCACTGCACCACCTCGGCTCTATTGAGCAAGGTACCACCTATACTGTACCTGCACATTTTGTTTTTCTTGCCTAAATGTAGAACCTGACTTTTGGCGATTTGTGACTTACTTACTGATTAATGTAGACTATTCCAAGTTCAAATGAAGATTCTACAGAAAGTCGTAGAGAAGTTAAGGGGGAGCCGTGGGACTTCCAGATGGACATTCAGAAACTAGCCAACCAACTAGACATTGTGACAGTAAAAAAGGACCAGAAGACAGTAGCGTTGATATAAGTAGCAGTGCCAAGTCACAGCCTTTCTGGGCAGATTATACATATCAGCCTATTGCCACCAACAATCTGTGTCCTCATTTTTTTTATAATGTATAATTTACTTCATTGTAATTGTACGTATATACACAGTGTACCCATGCAACAAAATTCACATAAGAGAGACCAGGCCCATCAAACATGAGAATCCCCTAACGCCCACTCACAAAAATTCCCCGTCCCTAAACCACCGAAGCATCCTCACAGCAGGCCAAGTAAAGCTGCCCAACAGCTCACTGATGGTGGCCCTTTAGTTCATTGCTGACTGCAATTATAGCTCTGGGATAAAAGCTATTCAGAAGACGTGTGGTTCCTAGTTTTAATTGTTCCGTATCTTCTGCCAGAAGGCAACAATCTACAAAGATTGTAAGCCGGATGGGAAGAGTCTCTGAGAATGTCGTGCAACTTCCTCTACCAGCGAGATGCGAAGATGTCATCCAGGGCTGGTCGCTGGAGCCCAGTCAGGGGTGGGTTTCAACCGGTTCGCGGCGAACCGGTTGGTCAGCGAATCTGGAAGTAAGTAACTTCCTGGAACGGTGAAGGACCCACCCGCCCGCCCGCGCTCTTTACCGGTCTTTGAAGGCTTCTGCACTTCCACGCAGGCGCATGGCACATACAGCACCTGCGCGATTCTCCGCGAGCAGCTGGATGGCACATACAGCGCCTGCACGAGTCTCCGCGAGCAGCTGGAGCATCGCGCAGGCGCTAAGATGCATGCGTGAACTGCGCACATGCACGAGGACACCGCCGGCCCCGGAACGGGATTAGCAACCCACCCCTGAGCCCAGTGATGTTCTGGGCAGTTTTAATGATAAAGCGTAGAGCATTTTTCTCTGCTGCAGATCTGCTCCCATACCATGCAAGAATGCCGTATGTCAGGACACTCTCAATAGTGCTGCAGAAGTAGGACAGAAGTAGATGCTGAGATAGATTTATCTTCCTAGCATTCTCAGGAAGTACAGCCTCTTCTGTGTCTTCTTCACAAGCATGTTAGCCTTTTTTTAATATATTATTTATAGGCCGCCCTTTTCCCTGAGGGGACTCAGGGCGGCTTACAATTTATGGGGAGGGGAATACAAGACAATGAGACATAACAATACATAAATAAAAATAGAACACAACATTCATTCATCATTCGGGTGGGGACGGATTACAATCTTTAACCCCAGGCCTGACGGGATAGCCAGGTCTTGAGGGCTGTGCAGAAGGTCTGGACGGTGGTGAGGGTACGAATCTCCACGGGGAGATCGTTCCAAAGGGTCGGAGCTACTACTGAAAAGGCTCTCCTCCGCGTAGTTGCCAGTCGACATTGACTGGCGGATGGAACTCGGAGGAGGCCTAATCTGTGTGATCTGATAGGTCGTAGGGAGGTAATTGGCAGGAGGCGGTCTCTCAAGTACTCAGATCCACTACCATGGAGGGCTTTATGGGTGGTAAGTAGCACCTTGAAGCGCACCCGGAGATCAACAGCCTTCATGGTCCATGAGAAGTCCTCCGAGATATAAACGCCCAGAAATTTAAAACTACCAACCCTCTCCACCTCCTCCCCATTTATGTGCCATGGCAAATGTGCATAAATTTTACTGACCTCAAAAGGATGAAAGACTGAGTGAATTTTGAGCCCACCAGGATTGAACTCCAGACTGTGGGAAAAGTTTGCCTGCAAATACTGCAGTCTAACCACTGTTCCATCATGGCTCCTGTATTATTTTCAAATTACTGTATTTTTCAGAGTATAAGACACACTCCCCCCCCCCTAAAACAGGCTGAACATTTGGGTGCATCTTATACTCCAAATGCAGCTTTTTTTGAAGCTTTCTTCCAACCCTAATGAGGTGCTAACAAGTGAAGCAATCTTCCACGCTTTACTTGCTTTCCTCATTGCTTCTCTCTCCGATGATCAGCTGTGCTTTAGAAGCTGTTTCTTTTATCCCCAACCAGGGGTTAAAAACATGTGCATGCACTCAAAACCAGCAAACCTATGTGCTGAAGCTGACCAGATTAAGAATGATAGCCAGATGAAGACCTGGTAGGCATAATTTTTTTCTCCTGTTCTCCTCCGCAAAAACTAAGGTGTGTCTTATACTCTGAAAAATACAGAACAATTTGTTCTCTCTTACATGTGCCAAATTGAGCCTCCTGGGCTTCTCATAGTTTAGGACCTTAACATGTTTAAACTTGGCCCTTGGTTTCCATCTTAAAAGACCTAAAGTTTTGCCAAACTCAACAAAAAATAGAAAGAGAGATGAAATAAGAAGATGCTACAGAATCTTACAGCCCAGTTCTATTTTCTTTGTAAGTACCATTTAGCGCACAGACAAGATCCAGAAAATTATAAGGAGGAACTATAACAAAATCCACTCATACTTCTCATGCATATCATCTCTTTCACCTTCCTAATACAAAAAAAAAAAACCCTTAGATGGCACTCCGGTTTGAATAGGCAATTAACACGGGCGGGGAAAATACAAGATTGAAACATCAAGAATGTCAAAACTGCAAGACATCTTAATTTATTCAGAAGGAGAGAAGGGACTCGTCAAGGCTTAACACATCTCCCAAGATCATAAAACCAAAGTATTGTTTGCTTTAGGAGCTTGCCACAAAGAACGTCAGGCATGGGGGGAAAAATTTCCTCCCTATATTTCCCTTAATTGAATCATGATCCAACAAGGTTCACATGACTATGAATATAAATTGGAGTACAGAAATCTTCCCAGTGAAATTACATTAGCCATATGTACAGGCTTGGCGTTCCTATATTACTCACAGGGAGGTTTTATTTCAGATTTTAATGCAGTATTTTTGAATGCCAACGTTTCATTTTAGAGCAGTGTTTCTCAACCTTTCGCTGGCTGGGGAATTCTGGGAGTTGAAGTCCAGACATCTTCAAGTTGCCAAGGTTGAGAAACACTGTTTTAGAGCCTCTGTGTGAACCAAAAGCAGTTATATGTCAATAGTCGTACTTCTCTAAATCTTTCAAGTGAGCGAAGGTTAGATTATTTTTTTAAAAAATGTCTCTGCTTGGCAGGAATAAATAAGAAGAGGATTGACAGAATTAAGGAGAGAACTGGTATATCCTTGGAAGAATTGCGGTGGCGCAGTGGTGAGAGTGTGGTACTGCAGGCTACTTCTGCTGACTGCCAGCTGCCAGCAGTTTGGCAGATCGAATCTCACCAGGCTCAAGGTTGACTCAGCCTTCCATCCTTCCAAGGTTGGTAAAATGAGGACCCGGATTGTTGTTGGGGCGATATGCTGACTCTGTAAACCGCTTAGAGGGGGCTGAAAGCCCTATGAAGCAGTATATAAGTCTAACTGCTATTGCTATTGCTAATGCTCTTCCTTTTCTCCTTCCTTCCTTCCTTCCTTCCTTCCTTCCTTCCTTCCTTCCTTCCTTCCTTCCTTCCTTACTCCATCCATTCATTCATTCATTCATTCATTCATTCTGTAGTTAGAATGCAGTATTGTAGGCTAATTCAGCTCACTGCTAGCAGTTTGATCCTGTCTGGATTGAGGTTAACTCACCCTTCCATCCTTTTAAGTTGGGTAAAATGAGGACCCAGATTGTTGGGGGCAATATGCTAACTCTATAAAACACATAGAGAGATACCCAGTTCCTGCAACTGTTCTTCATATGTTTAAGCCTCTAGTCCCCTAATCCTTTTACTTGCTCTTCTCTGCATTATTTCTAAAGTCTCCACATCTTTTTTACATCATGGCGACCAAAACTGGATGCAGTATTCCAAGTCTGCCCTCACCAAGGCACTTTGACAACTAAAAATAAGAAAGATTTAAGAAAGAGCTTTTTGAAAGTAAAAGAAGAGATAGCAAAAGCCAATCTTGCGTGCTCTATACTGAAAAAGAGAAAGGCATTTTAAAAAACCAAGAATATGTCAACAGGCAAAACCCAACCCTATGAAAATAGGGAATAATTTGAAATGATATCAGTTTTTATCTTCCAAGGCTCAGAAATTCACAGAGAAAATAACTTAGCCACAAGATAAAAGGATGTGTCTACCATGAATGGAAAAGAGTGTAATAGATCTAGAGAAAATATTAAAATTCAGGACCTTCACGCTGACAAAGTCAACAGCCTTTTTTGGGGAAAAAAAGCCTAATACTTAGAAAATAATGAATGAAAGACTTCTGAAAAAAAAATGGCCTAGAGAGGAGAAAGTCTCCAGAAACTAGAAATCAAAGAAGATTCTGGTAGACAGTCTTGGTCATATCATTGAGCAAAGGTGGCACAGTGGTTAGAGTGCAGTACTAGAGGCTACTTCTGCTGACTCCCGGCTGCCTGCAATTTGGCAGTTCAAATCTCACCAGGCTCAAGGTTGACTCAGGCTTCTGAGGTGCCTAAAATGAGGACCCAGATTGTTGGGGGCAATAGGCTGACTCTGTAAACCACTTAGAGAGGGCTGTAAAAGCACTGTGAAGTGGTATATAAGTCTAAGTGTGATTGCTATTGTTATTGCTATTCTAGTCTATTCCATTCCATTCCATTCCATTCTTCATTCCAATGTTCTGTTGCATTCTATTGGAACAGTAATGAGCCACAGTGGTACAGTGGTTAGAGTGCAGTACTGCAGGCTACTTCTGCTGACCAGCAGTTTGGCAGTTCAAATCTCACCAGGCTCAAGGTTGACTCATCCTTCCATCCTTGCGAGGTGGGTAAAATGAGGTAAAATTTTTACTGTTGCCTTTAAAATTAAAAATATTGGGTTTCTGTCTGGATGGTCTCTTGTGACGAGCCGATGGACAGAGAGTGGAAGCAGTGAGCTTCCTCCCATATTTGGGCATAGCGGGGGTTATGACACTAAATACATACCTATTTCCCTGGCTCAGCTGATAAAGGAGGAGGACCTTGTGGCTTAGTGGTTAACACATCTGCCTAAAATGTAATACAGCACAGGTTCTAATCCCAGTAAGAGTATGGCTAGCTGATGAGAGCTAAATAGCTTGAAATAGATCTAGTCTCCCTTTATTTATTTATTTATCAGCACCAATAAAACATATATATATATATATATATATGTGTGTGTGTGTGTGTGTGTGTGTATGTATGTATGTGTGTATATATATATATATATATATATATATATATATATATATATATATATATATATATATATATATATATATATATATATATATATACTCCTGGAAACACCAAACCTGAAGTAGTCTGAAGCAGCCTGAAGATGACGAATGTGACTTCGTCGAAACGTCGCCAAGACATCTCCAATTCTACGCGGGAGAAAACCCGAACAACTAGAGACCTACACCCGCGAAAACCTCAGAAAACATATATATATATATATATATATATATATATATATATATATGTATATGTATATGTATATGTATATGTATATGTATATGTATATGTATATGTATATGTATATGTATATGTATATGTATATGTATATGTATATGTATATGTATATGTATATGTATATGTATATGTATATGTATATGTATATCCATTCTTCCATTCTCCAGCATTCAGTCAGAACTAAAGAAGCTTCTTGGATGAGAAGCGAAACATCTTCAAGGAAAAAAGAAATCCCAGTTGCCTTTTGAAAAAGCACCTTTGGGACAATGGAGCAGAGGGTTGGGGTAACATTCCTCTGTTGGAAAATGGGGAAGGGTAGGTAATAAAAAAATAAATTAATAATTACATAAATGTTTTCCTGCTTCAAGAAGGTTCATTATTATTATTATTATTTTCCTAGAGTGCCAATTTACTTAACAGAGCAAAGAACGAGGCATTCAGCTTTTCCATCTCCGGTAAATCAAAGATATTAAATTCGCAAGATGCGAGTCTTAATTCACAGTTTTAATATAATGGTTCTCTATTTGATAAAGGGATTATTGGACCATGTAATTTCCTCGTTGCAATTTGTCTCTTGTATCATTGATTGTCTCCATTAACTTCAGGGCAGCCGCAATAAACACAGCCTGGTAGAAGTGAATTTGAACTCTTTGGAGTGGGGGACGGGCATTGGAAAGGGAGGATGGACCTCGCACGAAATTATTCGCATTTATACTCCGAACAGTTTCTTCCTTTATACCAAACCTAAACAGAAACACTTCAAAAATCTACATGCCTTTTGTCATGCCCCAACATATAATCTTTATATACCGTTGTTGCTCTCTAGCCCCATCTAATGGACAGAGGGATAAATATGCCCCAACATATAATCTTTATATACCGTTGTTGCTCTCTAGCCCCATCTAATGGACAGAGGGATAAATATGCCCAACATATAATCTTTATATACTGTTGTTGCTCTCTAGCCCCATCTAATGGACAGAGGGATAAATATGCCCCAACATATAATCTTTATATACTGTTGTTGCTCTCTAGCCCCATCTAATGGACAGAGGGATAAATATGCCCAACATATAATCTTTATATACCGTTGTTGCTCTCTAGCCCCATCTAATGGACAGAGGGATAAATATGCCCCAACATATAATCTTTATATACTGTTGTTGCTCTCTAGCCCCATCTAATGGACAGAGGGATAAATATGCCCAAACATATAATCTTTATATACAGTTGTTGCTCTCTAGCCCCATCTAATCGACAGAGGGATAAATATGCCCCAACATATAATCCTTATATACTGTTGTTGCCATGACTTTGAGCCAATTAGCAGGAGACTGATTCTAGTCCCTCCTTAGGCATGAAAGCCAGCTGAATAACCTTGTGCAGGTTCTGTGTTCTGTGTCCTCTGTGTTTGTCTCCCGCTCTCTCTGTCCCTTCCCCTCCTTCTCACTTTCTCTCCCTCCCTCCCTCCTTCCTTCCCTCCCTCCCTCTCCCTCTTTCCCTCTGTCCATCTCTCCTCTCTGCCAGTCTAGCTAACCTCACACATTTCTTGTCTTGGGGGAAAATAGGAAAAAGGTGAGTTGAATATGTTCACTGCCTTGAGTTATTGGTTTTTGTGTGTTTTTTTTAAAGTAAAAGTCCATTACATACAAACAAACAAATAATCAGAAGACACAACACCATAGGCTCAACTGGCACACTTGGGGAGAAAACATGCAAAATGAAGGCAATGGCAAATCACTTCCCTATTGCTTCCCTAGTCATGTCCCCGGAGTCATGAGGCATTGATTTTAGCTCAAATGAAACTTAGCATTTTTAATTAACATGCCAACTAGCACATTGTTCCTAGGGAAAATGAGCAGGACTCAAGAGGGGTTCATTCCAGGACAGCTGTGATCATATCATGAGTGCCTTGTGACAGCTGGGACAGGAAAGTGGACATTATTATCTACCAATGTGCTTCTTGAGAATAATCCAACTGCCACAAAGGGCACCGAAAAAGTTTGTATTTGGCCGGAAGTAGTTGCAATCTGACTGCAGCCCTTGTCAACAAGGATAAGAGAAGGGAGGACGGCTGCAAGTTATGGTCTCATTTCCCCCTCTATACTTAAAATATTGAGCACCTGAATGAGATGTTTCTAAGCTATGAAATATTCATATTGTTCTTTGCACACAGGGATACAAAACTGATTTTCGAAATCTAGGTAAAAGTACTGTCTCATTTTCATTGGTAGCGAAGCAGCATCGCAAATTAAGAAGACATTTGCAGCATGCCTTCCTGCTTTTATAGTTTTTATAATTCAATTGCCTCCAACTGATGGGTTAAGAGATAATCAAAGAAGATAATGCAATTTCATTAGATGCTGGACAAGACAGACTAACAACTGGAGGCTAAAACACACGATGAACGGTTGCAGGAACTGGGCATGGCTAGTCTAGGGAAGAGAAGGATCATGGAGACATGATGGCAGTCTTCCAATATTTGAGGGGCTTCCACAGAGAGGAGGAGGGGGCAAGCTATTTTCCAAGGCACCCGAAGGCCACACAAGGAACAATGGATGGAAACAAAAGAAGGAGAGATTCAACCTGGAAATAAGGAGGACTTTTCTGACAGTGGCAGCAATCAACCGATGGAACAGAATTTCCCTTCGGAAGTTGTGGGAGCTTCATCACTGGAGGCTTTCAAGAAGAGACTGGACTGCCATCCCTCAGAAATGGTGTAGGGTCTCCTGCTTGGGCGAGGGGTTGGAGTAGATGCCCTACAAGGTCCCTTCCAACTCTGTTAATCTGTAGTCTCTATTTGAAGGTGATTTCAGTGCAGCCTGCTCTGCTTAAACTGTGCCTCTACCTCTGCTCACCCGCCAATACACAATGAAGTATAGTTGTACAGGTAACATAATTGATATATCCTAGGGCAAGAATCAATCTGGGTTTTTTTTTCCCTCTGTAAATCTCACTCACCTTTTCCAGGGACAGAAAGCACAAACAATAGTTGTAATTTTCTTAACAGAAAATCGCCTTGGCGGTCTTTCACACTCAGAGGAGTTTCAAGGCAACTTGTTTACCTGGTACGAAAACATAGGATCCAAACTAATTATTGCAGTATAGATTATTTTGGCACCCTTTTATTCAGCGTGCCAAATACAGGTCAAAAGCATCTAATGAGATGGATTTCTATTTTCAGAACCAGTAACTGCAAAATATTATGTATGCAAGATGAAGTAATGCCCAGACATAGAGTTTTTTCTCCTTAAAGCAATTTGTTTTGGCCAATCAATGTTCTCAACAGCAGATAATTAGGACATCTTCCAAAAAATGAATAAATAGCGGAATACATCGCAGTTGTTCCAGGCTCGAGCTAAAAGATCCATCCAGACATACCGTGGCATGTAGTTTGGGAAATGAATGTATGCCAAGCACTGGATCATTAGCTGCAATATCGTAGGCTGTAGGACTAGCCAAGGAAACAATTAGGGCCTTTACGTTTTTCAAGTTGCTGTTTCTATATTTGAACATTCTTGCTATAGCTTCACCATCTTTCCGAGCGATTTCCAGAATTGTTTTGACTCAAATGGTTTGATGCATTGTTTTTTCCTTCTCAAAGTTTGGTCTGCCCTAAAAGCACGTAGATAAAAGATTATGCAGATCAGAAAAATTGAATAGTAGACTTAGAAGGGATTATGGAGGGTTTTTTTTTAGTTCTACCCCCTGCTCAAGAAGGAGACCCTACCCCATTTCAGACAAATGGCTGTCCAGTCTCTTCTTGAAAACCTCCAGTGATGACGCTCCCACAACTTCTGGAGGCAAGCTGTTCTAGATCTTGGTTCTAGATTGGTTCTCCAATGGTTTCCATCCATTGTTTCTTGTCCTGCCCTCAGGTGCCTTGGAGAATAGCTTGACTCCCTCTTCTTTGTGGCAGCCCCTGAGATATTGGAAGACTGCTATCATGTCTCCCCTAGTCCTTCTTTTCATTAAATGAGATATACCCAATTCCTGCAGTCCCCTAATCATCTCTGTTGCTCTTCTCTGAACTCTTTCTAAAGTCTCAACTTCTTTTTTTTTTACCTTGTGGCGACCAAAACTGGATGCAATATTCTAAATGTGGTCTTACCAAGGCATTATAAAGCGGTGCTAATATTACATGGTCCAATGATGTGGAATAGATTTTGTGAGTGTTTAGAAATTAGAGGAAGAAAGACAATGAATGTGTTTGTGTGTGTGTGTTTGTGTGTGTGTGTGTGTGTATGTGTGTGTGTGTGTGTATGTATGTATGTATGTATATGTATATGTATATGTATATGTATATGTGTATATATATATATATATATATATATATATATATATATATATATATATATATATATATATATATATATATATATATATGTCTGGATGGTCTCTTGTGACGAACCGATAGACAGAGAATGGAAGCAGTAAACTTCCTCCCATATTTGGGCATACCAGGGGTTGTGACTTTAAATACATACCTATTTCCCTGGCTCAGCTGATAAGGAGAAGAACCTTGTGGCTAAATGGTTAACACATCTGCCTAAGATGCAATACAGCACAGGTTCTAATCCCAGTAAGGGTATGGCTAGCTGATGAGAGCTAAATAGCTTGAAATAGATCTATACTAGTCTCCCTTTATTTATTTATCAGCACAAATACAACACACACAGACACACACACACACAGACACACACACACACACATTAAGAGTACGGGCACCTTTTATCATCCGAGCAAAAAAACATTCGCCATCACTGTCATAGACCAAGCTCTCTTTAAGTCATATTATCATATGACTAATATTATTTGATTATTAAACATATTATACAAGCCTTCAGTTTGGGAGGGCACTCAATTTAATTTTCTTTCATACAAAATAATTTCCTCCACCAAAAAAGAAGAGAAATTCACCAAGAAAACGACTGGAACAGAAACGAGGAAACTTTTACTTTAGAGGAAAGTGTTGAAGTAAACTCTCCAAATAGCGACCACAAACATCGGGAGAAAATGGCGGCGTCCTTTTACTGATGAAATATTTCAGAAATGGGGAAAAGAATGTTAAAGAAGAACATTGATAAGATCAGCAAAATGCCTCAGCCATTACTTTATCTTCTGCCTTTCCCCAACACAAAGAGATCAAAGTAATGTCTCCCGACATTTGCCAAAATTAAATAACCTCAGAGACATATTAGAAACAATGTTGAAAGTCACATTACTTAATCATATACTTTGCCCTATTTATGCACGGAGCAGAGGACTGAAGCCTCATAATTGCATCAGACGGAGAACACGCAGGACGGGGAAAACGAAAGCTTCATATTTGAAGCTTATTTCCTGGAACTCTCTTCCATTTTTGCTAAAAGCTGACCCACTTCTACTATTAAGAGGTTGACAATCTTCGCAGCGTTAAAAAGGTGACTTCAGAGGGATAAGAAAGGGCATTGACAACATACAAGAGAACCTATTTTGGTGGGGGAAAGGGGGAGAGGATCTATGGGTCGCAAAATATAATGTTTTGATAAACAACGTTTGATGTGGTGTCAAAGAACAGATCTGTGGTTGTTTCTGAAAGGCAGTAAGACTTTTCTTTTTTTTTTTTTAATTTGCAAGGAATAGAAATAGTTCCCTTCCCCACCGCATCATTCAGCCAGACCTGAAAAAGTTTCAGTTGGGTGAGAAGCTAAATAGCTTTAAGAGAAAAACAAAGAAAAAAACCACCTTTGGGACAACCATGAGCTGGAAGCTCCATAGATATCAGAGGTGGGTTCGTACCAGTTCGGCCCAGTTTGGACGAATAGCAGATGTGGGTTTCTACCAGTTTTCGCACCTATTCGGTAGAACCGGTTCGTCAAATCTACCGAACCGGTTAGAAGAAACCCAGTAGGTTTCACACTTAATGTCCAAATCTCACTTTACGTCTGCTTTAGCCCCATGGGCCAGATGTAAGAATGCCACAGGCCGAATTCAGCCCATGGGCCTCGAATTTGACACCACTGCTTTACCTGGAAGACAAGCTTCCATTCCGAAATCACCTAGATATATATTGCTTACCTACTCTTTCCATGTATCAGGCCATGACTTCCAATGCCAGCACTATGTAGAGTGCCGATGTGGCTGACATATTTACAAGATCAAATATGTTAAGATTAGCTAGGGAAAAAAATGGGCAAGCAGGAAAACATTGCATTAAACCAAGGAACACACAAGTACTTTGACTGGATTTGGGCGAAACCTACGGAGTTTGTCACTTATCCAAGTGAATTTTCACAATCTCATTTTCCAGTCTGTATGAGAAAGAATGGGAAGGGATCTCCCTCCATCCCTCTCTCTATCTATCTATCTCTCTTTGTCTCTCTCTGTCTCTATCTTTCTCTGTCTCTATCTCTCTTTGTCTCTCTCTGTCTCTATCTTTCTCTGTCTCTATCTCTCTTTGTCTCTCTCTGTCTCTCTCTGTCTCTATCTCTCTCTATCTCTCTTTGTCTCTCTCTGTCTCTATATTTCTCTCTCTCTATCTCTCTCTGTCTCTATCTCTCTTTGTCTCTCTCTGTCTCTATCTTTCTCTCTCTCTATTTCTCTCTGTCTCTATCTTTCTCTCTATCTTTTTCTCTCTCTGTCTCTGTCTCTATCTCTCTTTGTCTCTCTCTGTCTCTATCTTTCTCTCTATTTCTGTCTCTCTCTGTCTCTATCTCTCTTTCTCTCTGTGTGTCTCTATCTCTCTTTGTCTCTCTCTGTCTCTATCTCTCTTTCTCTCTCTCTGTCTCTATCTCTCTTTGTCTCTCTCTGTCTCTATCTCTCTTTGTCTCTCTCTGTCTCTATCTTTCTCTCTGTGTGTGTCTCTCTCCCTCTCTCTGCCTCTCTGTCTCTCTGTGTCTCTCTTTCTCTGTCTCTTTCTCTCTTTGTATGTCTCTGTGTATCTCCCTCTCTGTCTCCATGCCTGTCTCTTTTTGTCTTGCTCTTTCTCTCTCTCACTCTGTGTGTTTCTCTGCCTCTCTCTCTCTCTCTCTCTCTCTCTCTCTCTGTCCCTCTCAGTCTCTGTCCCCCCCTCTCTCTCCCTCTCTCTTTCTCCCTCTCTATATCTCTCTTTCTCTGTCTCCCTGTCTCTTTCTTTCTGTCTCTGTCTCCTTTGTCTACTGTTACACCACAGAATATATTTCCTTCAACTGTGCTCACTCCTATCACATTGAGAAAAACTGGACATTTTCTTCTGAGCAAGGCCATTGATTTCCAGAGATATGAGGCACATGGAACAAAGGTCAGAAAATGTTTCTCTCTCCACTCACCTGGCACTCCTTTTAATATTAAACCACACGTACATGTGTTTGCAGCTACTGTGCTATATCCTTAAGCCCACTTAAATGCACTTTAAGTGTGGTGCCTTGGCCCAAGCAAACCAGGCAGCTATCAGAACCTGGCTGATTAAAGTGGAAGAAACTATATAATGTTCTTTCATTTGATTCGTTCTTATTCTTTGGGTTCGGCGCAATTGCTCTCACGCTGGTTTTGATCTACAGTACTTTCCATGTATAATGTGCCAGCATTTCTTCTTTTTTATTTGCATTCAAGTACCCTTAGCTCTCTTTTTGTTGTTCCTCCCAAGGAAAAGAATAATGAATGTGCTCAGAATAAAGGATCCTTGTTAATTAAGGAGGGAGTTTTGCTACACACACACACACACACAATTTTCCAGTCATCATTATTTCCCCCATTGGTCTAATTGAAGAATCAGAAAAACACCAATATTCGGCAGCTTATTTAGGAGCATAAATTGGTACATGGAATGGAATGGAATGGGAGTAGGGAGGGGAGGGGAGAGGAGGGGAGAGGAGAAGAGAAGAGAAGAGAAGAGAAGGGAAGGGAAGGGAAGAGAAGAGAATATTGGAATGGAAGGGAAGGGAAGAAAGAAGAGAAGAGAAAAGAAGAGAAAAGATGAGAATATTGGAATGGAATGGAATAAATAGAATAACAGAGATAGTGTAAGCGTTCCAAATACCATGTAAAATTAAATCCGAGTCGAAGCCAAAACTACGCTTAAAGTTCCAATTTAATAAAGCAGGCATGTTGGCATAGAGCTACACGATTCCGACTCTGGAAGTTACATCAGAATCCCACCCAGTTAAAAGTTCATGATCTTGCCCCCCACACCAGGGGTGGGTTTCAACCGGTTCACGGCGGTCCCTGCGAACCGGTTGGTCGGTGAACCCGGAAGTAAGTAAGTTCCCGTTCCGGGAATGGCGAAGGGCACGCCCGCCCGCCCATGGTCCTTACCCGGTTTTGATGAGTTCTGCGCTTCCACGCATGCGCAGGACGCATACAGCGCCTGCACGATCCTCCAGGAGCAGCTGGAGCATTGCGCAGACGCTAGTACGCATGCGTACACCGCGCACGTGCACGAGGACGCCGCCGGCCCTGTTCCAACTGAACCAGTTGGAACGGGGCGAGAAACCCACCCCTGCCCCACACCCACAGTCCATCACATGGTCCAATCCTCTTCTTCCACGCTGGCGTCCACGCCTAACTGCTTCCGGTCAGGTGTAAAGGTTTGGAAGACAAAAGATGACCTTGAACTTCTAGGAAAGAATTTCTTATTTTGAAAACAACACATTCTACCCTTTGCTAAATCCCCCCCACCCACCTTAATAAGAGTGTGACAGGCCAAAAATTCTTAAAGACACAGCTGCAGGCCTGAGAGATAGAAGGGCCTTTGAGATCTTCTAGTCCAACCCCTTGCTCATGCGGGAGAACCTATACCATTTCAGACAATGACTGTCTAGAAACAGTCTTAGAAACCTCCAGTGATGAAGCCACCACAACTTCTGGTGTCAAGCTGTCCAACTGGTTAATTGTCTTCCCTGTTGGGAAGTTTCTCCTTAATTCTAAGGTGCTTCTCTCCTTGATTAATTTCCATCCATTGCTTCTTGTCTTGTCCTCTGGGGCTTCGGAAAATAAGTTGACCCTTTCCCCTTTGTGGCACCGAGGAAGCTGATATTGCAGAAAGAATACTGAAGTTAAAAAGCACAGGGACTTTGTATCTCTTCTTTAGGAAAAAAAATAGCACCATTAATTCTTATTTTATCGTAGAGAATCCAGGAAACATTGGAAATATTCCATCATTTTTCCACGGCCAGGTAATATTTAGTTTGCTAATTGGGAAAGAAATTTCCCTTAATGGGAGAGCTCAGATCACATATTTTTTTTTGCCAACTCTTCAAAAGTCTAATCATAAACATAATATAGAACTAGAGAAATGGCAAAATATATGGGATTTATAAATTATAAATTAACAATGACAACTTCGTAAAAAAGAAAATGTTTTATAGATGGCACCCACCACCTGTTAGGCTAGCCAAAAATGTTCCAAAATATGTCTAGTAAATGTTGGAAATGTAATAAAAAAATCTGGCATATCTGTCATCAACTTGTGTTAAGTTAAAAAAAGGGCCAAAAATACACATGTGGTTAGAAAAGATGATAGGAAAACATGTAGATCTTAAACCTAAACTTTTTTTTTAATTAGGTGTAATAGCAGAAAAAACTGATAAAGGGTATATTAAATATTGCATGAAGAGAAATAGCAGGGAGGATTGTATTTGCTCAGCATTAAAAAAAAAAGAAGAAACACCTCTAGATGATGAGATAATTGAGAAGATATTGGACTGTGCAGAAATGGACAGACTTACATTGAAGATTAAACAGGAAGAAGATAATGGAATTTATTTTATCAGAGGCTGAAAAAAAAGGGTACAGATTAAGAATATAATTTGTATTGTTATTGTTAAGTGAACAAAATAACTCAAACAGTGTTTATTAAGTTATCTCTTTTAACACACATACAGATACACACACACATTTATATATAAAATATATATGTGCCTATGTGCGGATTGAAATAGTCAATACAATTTTCCATGCTAAAATTTAGTAATGAATTGTAGAAAAAGAACTCACAATCATTTGAAATTGGAGATGGACATTTTTAAAATAATTCCTCTTGAATTTTTATTTTTTTTATTTTATTTTAACGTTTTGCCTTTAGTTTTGGACTCAAGATGTCTGTAACTCTGAGATGAAAAGTTTTTTAAAAGTTTGTGGCTTTTAATGTTATTTCTCCTCATAGAATGTGATTGTTGAAAACATGCACCAGAAGTTGCTTTCAAAGAGTACAAAGATTCTTTGAAACTTAATAAATTGCAGTTTTTCTTGGCTGTTAAAAAAAACAAAACACTTAAAAAAAAAGTCTAAGAGCCGAGGTGGCGCAGTGGTTAAATGCAGCACTGCAGGCTACTGCTAGATCAGCAGTTCAGCGGTTCAAATCTCACCGGCTCAGGGTTGACTCAGCCTTCCATCCTTCCGAGGTGGGTAAAATGAGGACCCGGATTGTTGGGGGCAATATGCTGACTCTCTGTAAACCGCTTAGAGAGGGCTGAAAGCCCTATGAAGCGGTATATAAGTCTACTGCTATTATAGGGACACGGTGGCTCAGTGGCTAAGACACTGAGCTTGTCAATCAGAAAGGTCGGCAGTTCAGCAGTTCAAATCCCTAGCGCCACCTAACGGAGTGGGTTAGTCCATGGCTCTTTTGCAAAGTATACCGCAAAAATATATGGATAGGAAATTCATTAAAAGGGCACTAGAAGTATACAATCACTAAAAAGTCACTTGGACCATGAGCAAAAGGGCCACCTTGAATTTTCTTACAGGGTGAAATGGGTTGTTGAACAATGTTACAATTCCTAGATCAAAGTTAAATATTTCCTGGTTTCTTTGGATGTTGGGGGGTGGGGGGGACAAGCAAAAAGAGATTATTTATTCTAGGGGAGGAACCTGGGACAGTCCTGCAGTCTGGGGAAGATTCAGATTCAGATTTAGTTTATTTGTATGCTGCCCTTCTCCGGGAGGGACTCAGGGCGGCGAACAACTCAGAAGGGGAAAGGGGGACACAAACACAATACACGTAATTAAAATACACAAAAGTCATACAGCCATACAAGTCGAGAGGGGAGGGGAACTCATCGACCCCAGGCCTGCCGGCAAAGCCAGGTTTTGACGGCTTTCCGGAAGGCCTGGAGAGAGGTGAGGGTCCGGATCTCCGCGGGGAGTTCGTTCCAAAGGGCCGGAGCTGCTACAGAGAAGGCCCTCCCCCGGGTAGTAGCCAGATGGCATTGGCTGGTAGACGGAACCCGGAGGAGGCCGACCCTGTGCGATCTAACGGGTCTATGGGAGGTAATTGGCAGAAGGCAGTCTCTCAAGTACCCAGAAGGCTCTGATGAGGGCTCTGCATCAGAGGCAGAGATGGGGCCAGGCCCGTTCGACAGTTACCAGGTACCTTCGGAGTCAGAGATCAGTGAGGCAGAAGAACAGCTGGAGCCTGTTCCCAATGTGCGCATAAGCAGAGAAGGGAACAGCTAAGGAACAAGGGCTGACTGTGGAGTAAAGGCCCAGGTGGATGGTGAATGGTCCCTCCCATAGGGAAAAAAGAGGATCAAAAGGGGAGTGGAGTTTGCAGGAGACAATAAATTTGCTTAATTGGTGTGAAGATCTGTTCGTGACTCTCAGAGACTCCTTGCCAAGTATTTTCTTGTAGAGCATTGCATTTGGAAGATATCGGCCTGGCAGCTCTCCAAGCCTGATAAGGTCTGTGGTTGTATATTCACCCTTGAAAGACTGTTTTCCGGGACTTGAACTTCCATTGGTAGGTCCTTATGTATAGGTTTGAGCAATAAGACTTCTGAACTGCAACTTAACGTATGGTCTTGATTCATTGGTCATTCATTCACATGGTCATTCATTCATAGAGCCAAGGTGGCGCAGTGGTTAGGGTGCAGTACTGCAGGCCACTTCAGCTGACTGCTATCTGCAGTTCAGCGGTTCTAATCTCACCGGCTCAAGGTTGACTCAGCCTTCCATCCTTCCGAGGTGGGTGAAATGAGGACCCGGATTGTTGGGGGCAATATGCTGATTCTGTAAACCTCTTAGAGAGGGCTGAAAGCCCTATGAAGCGGTATATAAGTCTAACTGCTATTGCTATTGCTATTGCACCTGACAAATACACTGATAAAACCATCATCTCATCTGCTTCATAGGAGAGATTTGGGTTACTCATTCCTACTGAGATGT